>NC_090249.1:2416624-2456624 GCF_037325665.1 Littorina saxatilis | reverse complement strand
AACATTTTTCGGGGGTACATGCCTGGGAGGTTCGGGAGCTTGGCGCCCTCAACTAAACGCTCCCCCCCCCCTCTTAAAATTTGGGGTGTCCGAACCCTCCCCCCGTGTACACTACATTGGGTGTGCACGTTAAAGATCCCACGATTGACAAAAGGGTCTTTCCTGGCAAAATTGCTTAGGCACAGTTAATAATTGTCTACCTATACCCGTGTGACTTGGAATAATAGGCCATGAAAGGTAAATATGCGCCGAAATGGCTGCAATCTACTGGCCGTATAAAATTTCATCTCACACGGCATCACTGCAGAGCGCCTAGAACTGTACCCACGGAATATGCGCGATATAAGCGTCATTGATTGATTGATTGATTGATTAAAATGATGTGATCCGCCCCTGTGAAGCCCCAGAAAGGTTCAAAATGAGTAATTCTTGCAAAAGGAGGGGGACGGTGTAAAAGAGATGGTCATCATTTTGAGAAGTCTTCACTCACAATCCATCACTTTCAAGTACAAACAACACCGAGAAAAACCAAACCATCAACATAGGACAAACAATGATGCGTTTTCCAAGGACTGATTTCAGGCCACATGCACCGGTCGACAACATTTCAGGCCACATGCACCGGTCGACAACATTTCAGGCCACATGCACCGGTCGACAACATTTCAGGCCACATGCACCGGTCGACAACATTTCAGGCCACATGCACCGGTCAACAACATTTCAGGCCACATGCACCGGTCAACAACATTTCAGGCCACATGCACCGGTCAACAACATTTCAGGCCACATGCACCGGTCGACAACATTTCAGCAATGCGAATCAGGGGAAGTAGGTAAATGTGTCGGTTTTATTCCATGCGGGCTGCATGAAGAATGACACCACTGTTGTTTGTCGCGGGGCCACTGGTAAAAAAAAAGAAGGTACAGTTGTTTGAATGCGGTTTCGCTCAAGCCCATTGAGAATCGTGGGTGCACCGAATGGATCAATTGACAAAAACCAATACACAACAAGAGTAAATACTTGTCAAACTGCGTAAGGCTGTATTATTGCGATTTTGTTAGTGTTTTTGCATACGTCTGTTAATTCTCATTTGATCATCTATAATTCCTAGAATCAAAAACTGAAACGAAGGAAGATAAGAGTAAACTTTTCATTTACATTTCAAGTAAATATACAGTAACCTGATGGTTGTCACATTTCTGGATCTAAATAATGAATAAGTCTTGTAGCCTCCTGGGGAAAAAAAACGTTTGCTGGTTGCTTTGAGGTGAGACAGGTTCTCGGCAATTTCTGATCTCAAGTGTTTAAAGCTTCCGCTTTGCCCTTCCATCCTCGACAAACCTTCTTCCTCTCCCCAATCACCCCCCCCCCCCCCCCCCCCCCCCCCCCCATCCCTTTGCTACCCCTCATCCCGTCTCAGCCTCCGTATCCGCTCCTGCCATTAGCCGCCAAGCCGGGGTGGAGATTCGAGGGTTTCCTCCAGGAAAAAACAATTTCTGCCTGCCCGAAAAGGCACTCGACTGGAAATGGGGTCAACCGGAGAATTTAAAACACTTTGATGGAATTGGCTGGCAAAGTGGTCTTGGGGAGGGAAAGAAAGGTCTTTGACGCCAAAGAAGGACTGTTTCCTTTGAATTCATAGGACGCTTTTGAGTGTCTGAGCGCAGTGGTCGGAATTGTTCAAGCCGGTCTCCAAGAATAAGATTGTTGCTTCTACAGCGGCAGGTGTAAGTTCTCCCAACATTTCGGTCATTTTGAATTAAATGCGTGCGTGTCTTCTCTACAACATCTCATTCCTTCAAAGACCTGTCCTCTAAATCACCACCTCCTTAATGTTAATTTCGTCACATCTCAACTTGAAGAACTAACGCAGGCCACTCCATTTAAAACAGACAGTTTAAGCATGGCATGCACATTCTTTGTAATCATTAACAGCTATTGTGTTTTCAGCGTAGCAATAGGGTCCGATATTTAGACGAGACAAGTATTATGCCGACGAGTCGAAGACGAGTCGCATTATACTTGTTCGAGTCTAAATATCGGACACTATTGCTACGCTGAAAATACAATAGCGATTATACAGCTGTTCTGACCTTGATTTGTTGTTCCAAACTTACAAAATGACAGTTTTTGCGTCGATGCGTTGATCTCAGGTTTTCTGATAGCAGACGCCGTTTCTTATGCGCATTAGTTTTGCGCAGGCGCCACACTGACTTTGGAAAAAAACTCGATTTGACAACACAGCTGTTAAACAGCTTTTTATTAGTTCATTCGTATACAACAAAAAGAAGTTTGAGTTTTTTTAAATTTTGAACAAGACTACTTATGAAGAAGACCAAAACACAACATCAACGGAAAACTAGAAACAACTGAAGAACTAGGATGCAACAAGGGGAGGAAAAGAGAACAGCTAATCCGTACAAAGCGAGCAAACGGCAGCGACGTTTCCAGTTGGGTGAATGGTATTTTATACTTGTCTCGTCATGAAGCGAGTTTTTCAACCTCAGTTATAAACGACTACATGAATGTTAGTGCCATGGGTTGTACATCAATACTTCAGAGGAGAAGTGGGGTATTTAGTGTGGAGTTACAAGATAAGAAAAGCCGAATGCGAAAATTTGTGTCAGTCGGCAACTGTGAACTAAGCTCACAGGCACACAAAAACGGCTGTTCCGTTGTACTCCCCTGTTTGTACTACATCTTTCGACTTTGGGCATTTTGTGGTGTTTATGGACAGAAAATAATAGGTTTAGTCCTGTTTCATCGGGAAGTTAGCAGAAAAGGGTATGCTATCGACATTTGTAAAGCTGAAAAACATTCCCGATAAGAATTTCAAGTTGTCAGTGTATGCTGTTGTCGATCAGTGAAACATCGTGTGGTACAGGTGGGTAAACCGGAACCATGCGTCTTTGTTATTGACAATATGCTTTTGGATATTGAGAAAAATGGCCGACTTCCGTAGGCTAGCATTATGCTTTGATGATCGGAAGAGACCATCCAATCACAGCCCCCGAATTCCTCCACGTGTTCATCAGAATAGCTATAGTGTTATTCATTCTTCCTCTTCGTCAAATTGTCAGGATATTGTTGACTTGGCATTCTTTCTCGTCAGTGTATCTTGCCCCTATTACCATATTCCTCTGCTGAGGACTTGGGCAAACCGAAGACTTTAAGAAATCAGGATAATTACCACTTTTAAACACCAATGTAACCTAGTACAAGCGAAAGTCTTAAAGCCAGCGATAACTGAGTTGAAAGCTTAGATCATGATCAAACATCCTAAATCCTTTGCCAGGCTTAAATTCGCCGACAACTGCCCCTCTTTTGCGGGCCCGACCACTCAAAAGACAAGCATGTACGAAGTCAGACAGTGAAGATGGAAGACATCGATTTTGAGATCAGCTAGACGTCGACACAAGAGGTGCACTTTGTTACGCCCGATTTCAACCGAAAATGCGCTGTGGATCCCGTACGCCACACTTCACTGCGGCATGACTTCACAACTTCACGGGGGATAACCGATCAAAGGCCGAACGGATGCCGAAGGCCGCTCCTGACACGTGTGAAGGCAAGTTTCGTCTGTTTTCTAGGTATTGTTTGATTTATGTCGGGATTTAAGGTAAGCTACTGATTCAGCGATGACTAAATTTGTTTCTCGATGCATAAAAAGCCAGGGAGCGATTGATATTTGCCCGAAAATAGCCTTCAAAGCTGAAAATGTCGGCGATCGAGCACCGGAAATGGCTGTTCGATGGGTTTTGGAAGTAGAAATGTGCTTTATTTCACCAAATCAGCTCGTATTTGGTATGGGTACGGGATTCTAGAGGACGAAGGAGTCATAAGAGGTGCAAAGAAGTGCTATTTGGGAGTAGAATAAATCTTCCGAGCCAGTAGACAAGAGAAGGTCATATTTGAGAGATGCGCGTAGGCCGATCTTTCCGACAAGCGAATGATACAGCAGATTAATCATTCGTTTTGATCAGAAACATAGTCTCTAGTTTTTTAATTAAAACAATCACGAGAACTCTCTCGCTTACCCTTAAATCTTTATCCTTGTAAAATAAAGTTATCTCTCTCTCATAGTTTCTTTTTGGCCTGTTGGCAAGTTTTCAGTCTCTCACTCGTTGAAATAATAGAAAACTGTTAATAACACATGGTACCCGGGGGGAGGGGGGGTAAGTTAGCGCAAGCAGAGTTAATTAGTTATTCTTTTGGCTGTTTTAAACGCGTTATATAAATATATATGTAATGTATAATGTCATGAATGTCTAAAAGGGACAGGAATTGGAACCTTCATCCCTTTGTAATAAAGTTTGAATCTCTCTCTCTCTCTCTCTCTCTCTCTCTCTCTCTCTCTCTCTCTCTCTCTCTCTCTCTCACTCTCTCCCCCCTCTCTCTCTCCCTCTCTCTCTCTCCCTCTCTCTGCTCTCATCTTCCCCTCTCTGTTCTCCCCTCTCTCCAACCCCCCCCCTCACTCTCTCTCTCTCAAGCAACTCACCAGACAAATCCTCGTCTTTTGCAAAACCAAAGACAGCGGCGAAGATGGACTTTTTCCGTTCCGCTCCGCCGGCGAACACAACTGAGTTCTTTCTGTCGCCGAACAAGGACATCTTTCGGCCAGAGAAGATGGAGGACTTTCGGCCACCGTCCTTAGCTGCTTTGGCGCTGCTAGCTGCGACTGCTGCGGCGATGGGGTTGGTCATGGTGGGGCTATCGCGCCCGTTGGACTCTGACTTGTACTTGGAGCTCCTCTTCTTGCGACGTGTTCTGAAGATGACAAATACACGGGAATGAAATATTGCGACGTGTTCTGAAGACAAATACACGGGAATGAAGTATTGCGACATGTTCTGAAGACAAATACACGGGAATGAAGTATTGCGACGTGTTCCAAAGACGAATACACGGGAATTAAGTATTGTGACATGTTTTGAAGACGAATACACGGGAATGTAAGTATCAGGTATGAAGTATTTCAATTATCATCATGGTTCACTTGTCACGTGCACATTACTATAGGTCTTGTCTTTCTCTGTCACCTGTTATCAAGACGTCAAATCCCCAACGCTGCAGAGCAGACTAATCGATACGACGAGTGTGGCCGCCTAACGGATGAAGATGAAGACTTATTTAGCATGTTTCGAAGGTATACCTCCTCTTTCGCGCTGGAGGTAGGAACCTATCTTAAGCTACCACCGTGTGTACCCTAGCTTATTGAAAAGCTAAAATGTGACCCTCCACCACGAAATGAGTCGCATGTCACCTCGCGTGGTTCTGCGCTAGGCTTAATATTAGTCCGGGGTGTGTCTGGTAACAGTGTGAGGGTCAACTTAGTCACATGCTTATAACTCAAACAGTTTTCGCTCTTTTCTAAAACGGTTTTCACCACTGGATAGAGCATAAAAACCTCTTTAGAAAAATGTAAAAATATGAAAATCATGCAAATGTGACATGTGACTCATTTCGTGGTGGAGGGTCACAAATGTCACCTCATTTCAGTTCAATCGGACTATAAACATCACAGATCTGAGTGCGAAGAGAAGGACAGACAAAACAAGAAATTCCTCCGAGGCAGGAAAAACACCCCCGTCAAAGGGCCCGTCAAAGAAAAATAACCTTCTCAGTTGGTGGCAGCGAGAATGGTTATTTCCCTTTGACCAACGGGGGTGTGCCTCTATAAGTCTTTGTATAATTTTAATCCACCAATAACTCCCTAACCGTGTGTTTGACTTGTAAGGACCGTCTCAGGAATGTATAGAACCTGTTCACCAAGTTTGGTGACGATCGGTCCGTTCATTCTTGAGATCTATATGCGAACACAAACAAACAAACAAACACATGGAGCGAATCCTATACACACCCCTATACCGGGGGTGTAAAGACAGACAGAGTGAAACCAACACACACGTTTATGACCAGATTGAAAGGCATACTATTGATAGTACACAAACACGGCCACTAACTCAGACGGGCGCAGTGGCGTGGTGGTAACACGTCGCCCTCCTAATCGGGATGTAGTGAGTTCGAATCCCGGTCGCAGCCGCCTGGTGGGTTAAGAGTGGAGATTTTTCCGATCTCCCAGGTCAACTTATGTGCAGACCTGCTAGTGACTTAGCCCCCTTCGTGTGTACACGCAAGCACAAGACCAAGTGCGCACGGAAAAGATCCTGTAATCCATGTCGGAGTTCGGTGGGTTATGGAAACACGAAAATACCCAGCATGCCTACTAAACGAAAGCGGAGTGAAGCTGACTATGCTCTCAGAGTATAGTGTGAGGAACCCAAATGGGCAAACGAGCTCACACGTAACCAGACAATTCTGGAACGCTGAAAAAGAAGGCCACTAATTCTAGACTCATTTTGTTGAGTTAGTAGTGGTAGTAATAGTAGATTAGTCCGTCTTAAGCCCGATCGAGGGCCCGATGCACAAAAAACTACCAATTCTTATTTTGTAACCCTCCAAAAATTAAGAATAAAGAAAAGAAAAAGATTCCAGCGCGCTAGCTGCGACTAATTTCGCGAAGAATATACCTTCCAAATGTGAATTTTAAGTTCAACAAAGATCTTACTTGCGTATTTGCGCTACAGCACACACACAGCATAGGAAAATGGTTCCCCCTGCCGCCACGGCGCCCACCACTGCTGTGGTTGGCAGACCCTCGTCGCTGTCATCTGGACAACAAAGAAAACAACCACAAAGATTATTTATTTATTTTAGAGTTTTTGAGTGGTTATCTTATGACGAAGAACGAATGAAAATCATTGTGTGGGGACGGATGCATTTTCGTTATTCTATTAAACGCCCCATTATGACGTGCTTGGCAAACTACATGTACTTTTTTTTCAATCACAAAGATTAGTGCAGTGCTCTTGTCGGCAGACCCTGATCGCTGTCATCTAGACAACAAATAAAACACTCACAAAGATGAGTGCACGCTTGTTGTCGGCAGACCCTCGTCGCTGTCATCTAGACAACAAATAAAACAATCACAAAGATGAGTGCACTCTTGTTGTCGGCAGACCCTCATCGCTGTCATCTGGACAACAAAGACAATAATCACAAAGATGAGTGCACTCTTGTTGTCGGCAGACCCTCATCGTTTTTATCTGGACAACAAAGAAAACAATCACAAAGATGAGTGCACTGCTCTTGTCGGCAGACCCTGATCGCTGTCATCTAGACAACAAAGAAAAGAATCACAAAGATGAGTGCACTGCTCTTGTTGGCAGGCCCTGATCGCTGTCATCTAGACAACAAAGATATAGTTACATATTTACGAACGGGTTTACTTTAATCAATTTTAAAGTTGATTAATCGTTATCAAAAGTGAGTTTCATTAATATCACCAGAGCGAAATACTCACAGTAAACTATGGTGAAAGTTTACAACAAAATACTATCAGTAACGTCATACAAAGCCAGTAACTGGAAATGTCGTTATATGAGCCACAGACGAAAGTGTGTTTGTTTTTGACAAAACGAATTACACTTCACACAGTCGTCTTTGGAAGCATGGGTATTGAGATGCCGAGTGTTTTACCACGAGTAACTCCATAAAAGCAATTTACTTGAAATGTCGTTATATGAACCACTTAAAAGAAGAAGATTTTGGACAGAACGAATTACTGTACATCACACATTCGTCTATTGAAGCATGGGTATTGATACTTTGAATATTTATTCAACTGTCTTCCATCATGGATCGAATTCAAACCTCCGCATCCAGACGAACGAAGACACCAAGCACAAAAGGGTCAAAGCAACATGTCTGCATGGACACACCATTATCGCTGATTGGTAGAGCTAGTGTCCACGTGATCACACAAAGGTGATTATCTGTTCATCAAAAGGTGCTGCAGATTGTATACCATATAAAACCACGAACAAGCCGTGGAATTATCGAAGGATATAATTATATGAAGTCTTATATCGCGCGCGTATCTCCAGACTCGGACTCAAGGCGCAGGAATCTATTTATGCCGTGTGAGATGGAATTTTTGTTTTACACAATACATCACGCATTCACATCATAGACCAAATAGCCTGGACCGCCAACTCGTCACGTGACCCTTCGAGGTTACGACGCTCGACTTTCAGGGGCGCTTAGCGTCCGGTTTGAAAGGCCAGCGATTCGAAGACAGTGAAAAGAAAGCACGCTCCAGTTATTTGTGACAACGGGAGGTGACAATGAACTGGATTTTCCAAAACTCCAAACTAAACTTAACAAAACTCATCGAAAAGCATGTTCCATATGCACTTTAGCTGAGTTTATTTTAGAATTTTCAGAACTTACCTCGGCAACTTCGTCCATGTTTACAATCGACACCGGATATGACATCCCCCTGATTTCTGAAAGGCCATGTAATTGCGTAGGTTCCTAAATGCGAGAGGCCGCTACCTCGTAATAGAGAGAAAGGGCGGAGAGAGAGCTAGTTGGCGGTCCAGGATAAATGGTCTATGGTTTAATCGACACTACACCATGTGGAAGAAAGCACGGATGTATGGTGGTACACATAACGGTCTACACAGGGAAACAGGTAACTATAATCTCATGTGATAACGATGTAGTCATGAACATCACACGATGGGAAACCTTCCCGCAAGAGATGCGCTAGACGACAGAAAGGCCTTCATACACGGCGGGGGACATCATAGACCAAACACAAAGACAATTGCAATTACTACTTCGGTCTTCTTCTTCTTTCTTCTTCAGCGTTCCAGAATTGTCTGGTTACGTGTGAGCTCGTTTGCCCATTTGGGTTCCCCACACTATACCCTGAGAGCATAGTCACCTTCACTCCGCTTTTGTTGAGTAGGCACGCGTGGTATTTTTGTGTTTCCATAACCCACCGAACTCTGACATGGATTACATGATCTTTTCCGTGCGCACTTGGTCTTGTGCTTGCGTGTACACACGAAGGGGGTTAAGTCACTAGCAGGTCTACACATAAGTTGACTTGGGAGATCGGAAAAATCTCCACTCTTAACCCACCAGGCAGCAGCGACCGGGATTCGAACTCCCGATTCCTCAAACATCCACAATCTCTTGAGGGCATAGGGACTTAAGTTAATTGAAAGTCAGATTTCTTGGCAAAGGATCAATTCGCAGAATCAATTTTTTTTTCTGTGGGCAGTTTCTTGGCCTGGAGTATATGCAATAAACCGTGAGCGTAACGAAAAGGGGAACAATGACAAGACAAATATGTGACCCTCCACCACGGAATGAGTCACATGTCACCTTTGCATGATTTTCATATTTTTACATTTTCCTAAAGAGTTTTGTATGCTCTATCCAATGGGGAAAACCGTTTTATAAAGAGCAAAAACTGTTTGAGTTATAAGCCTGTGACTAAGGTGACCCTCACACTGTTACCAGACACTCCCCGGACTTATATTAATCCTAGCGCAGAACCGCGCGAGGTGACATGCGACTCATTTCGTGGTGGAGGGTCACATATAACGAAAAATATCGTCAATCTCTCGATCTATTTCTTCATTTGTGTCTCTGCCTATGTTTACGTATCCGTCTGTGTTTCTCTGCCTTTGTCGCTGCCTGTCGGTCTTCCTGTCTGTTTGTCTTCCTGTCTGTTTGTCTGTCTGTCTGTTTGTCTGTCTGTCTCTTTGACGTCTGTATGTTTCTAGTACGTATCTCTCTCTCTCTCTCTCTCTCTCTCTCTCTCTCTCTCTCTCTCTCTCTCTCTCTCTCTCTCTCTCTCTCTCTCTCTCTCTCTCTCTCTCTCTCTCTCTCTCTCGTTGTCTCTCGGTCTCTCTCTCTTCCTCTCTTTCTCTCTCTCACTCTTCCTGTCACTCTCTGTCTCCCTGTGTGTCTGTCTGTGTGTGTGTGTGTGTGTGGGGGTGTGTGTGTGTGTGTGTGTGTGTGTGTGTGTGTGTGTGTGTGTCTTTATCTCTCATTATCTTTCTTCTCTCCCTCTCTCTCTCTGTCTGTCTCTGTCTCTGTCTCTCTCTCTGTCTCTGTCTCTCTCCCTCTCTCTCTGTCTCTCTGTCTCTCTCTCTGTCTCTGTCTCTGTCTCTGTCTCTCTCCCTCTCCCTCTCCCTCTCTCTCTCTTTCTCTCTCTCTCTCTCTCTCTCTCTCTTTCTCTCTCTCTCTCTCTCTCTTCGTCATCAAGGACCCAAAGAATGAATGATATGGCGTCTGATTATCATATTGTTCACGTTTGGTTTGATCATAGCGGTGGTGAGAGGGCATCGCACTCTTGCAAAGTGGAGAGACAAAAACGAAGGGAATGGGGGGGGGGGGGGGGTGCAACTTCACCATGTAGGGCCGAAGGAGCGCCTGCCTGCATTCATCATTTAGGAGAGTACAGTCTCCTGTCTGTGTTGCATCAGCATTGATCTCCGTAGCACAAGGTCTTTTGTAACATTCCTTACTATGACAGCCGAAGAGACGGAGACAGAGAACAAAACACAAAAAGATGACGGCTGTTTCCATGGTAACTGACTTCCTCAAAAGACGTACATTCGCTTTTAGCAGAAAAGAAGTCTTCGTCTCGAGGAAATGTTGTGACACTGAAAAGAAGGTAGTGACGCAAGTTGTCAATGTATGGTTCAAGTCCGCGTTATACGCTTAATCTGGAGAGAGCCGGACCGAGTGTTTCTTCATGCGGAGGAATGCTACAGAAACGAGAATGGGGTGGAATGGGTGACACACCAGTCATCAATACTACAAGACGAGAAAAATGTTAGGTTAAATTCAACAACATCGGCCCCTATTTAAGGAACCCGTTACAAGGTACCACAACTTTACGGACAGTGAAAACTGTAATAATGTGTTGAACAAGAGGCAATATGGCGGAAAAAGCGATAATTTTGACTGTAACATTTGATTAATTACGTGAACTTTATTTTCATGAATTTATCTGTTGAGATAATAACGTTGGCCTATATATATATTTCTATTTCTATGTCGATGTTCATGGCACATAAACACATGGCGGAAAGTGGCTGCAGAGTTAAATTGGGACACTCTCCTTGAATAAAAACAATTCCGGTAATAACTCGTGTAGAGATTTGCAAGCGCCGTGGAAGAGTTGTGCCCCCAAGAGTGAGGTTAACATTACACGTGGTTGACCGGTTAAACGCAGCAATCCCAGAGAATAACTGATTCCGATCCATATATATTTTGCAGTGTCCGCTCGATACTGATGTTCTTCCTTTCCTTTAACAAATATACTCATCGGAGATCACGATTCGTTGTGGCAATGATCGCTGGCTCACAGTGATTGCTGACAGCGTGTTTAGCTTGATTTCACATGTCTTTTGCTTTAGATCACTTGAGTTTGGGAAACACGCGTGCCGCTCAGTGTGTCCCACATCACGGCACACACACAAACACGATACGACCCTTACGACCCCGCCAACACCCCCCCCCCTCCCGCCTCCTGCGCCACACATATGCCCAAAACACACACACACACACACATAAACACACACACCCACACACACTCGCACGCACACACCCCCACACAAACACACACCCACACACACCCACACACACCCCACACACACACCCGCACACACTCACACACCCACACATACACACACACACACACACTGACCCACACACACACACACTCACACACCCACACATACACACACACACACACACCCACACCCACACATACACACACACACACCCACTGACCCACACACACCCACACACACACATACACACAGAGTACTGTTGTTACCTTTGCTCTCAGGCGCAACCGGTAGACAGGCGTTTCCATGGAAACCCTCCTTGCAGCCGTTTGGGCAGACCCCCGTAGCGGAATCACAGGTATCTGGGTTTTTACACTGACCGCAAGTCTGATCGCAGTCCACTCCAAACCTCTTCGCATTGCACGCTGACCACACAGGGAGAAAAACATGCGTGGGTGATATAGTTTGTTTTAACCCCTTGAAAAAGGAGTAGTACAAATCCCCCAAATAAAAGAACGCACGCGTATTAACAAATACATGCACACGCACGCATGCGAAGATAATTATACATGCGTGCAAATACAGAGTGACACAAAAACCAGCGGCAATCTCAAGACTCATAGTTAATGTGAGGCCTATTACCGTTTTAAAGAAGGATGGACAGAAGAAAAAACCCACATGAAAACTTCAGTAAAATGAACTGATGAGAAGTAAGACAAAAGTCGAAACAAGGACACAAGAGCAACCGGACGCATTCACGTTCTCTCGTCTGTTATCACTCATTTAACTCCACATTTATTACACCCCCGGTATAGGGGTGTGTATAGGATTCGGTCGATGTGTTTGTTTGTTTGTGTTCGCATATAGATCTCAAGAATGAACGGACCGATCGTCACCAAACTTGGTGAACAGGTTCTATACATTCCTGAGACGGTCCTTACAAAAATTGGGACCAGTCAAACACACGGTTAGGGAGTTATTGGTGGATTAAGATTCTACAAGGACTTATAGAGGGACATATTAATGGTCAAAGGGAAATAACCTTCTCAGTTGGTGGCAGTGAGAATGGTAAGGACGGGGGTGTTTTTCCTACCTCGGAGGAATTTCTTGTTTATTTAGAAAAGAGGAAACGCTGGCTTATGTTTTAACGACCACTGCTTTAATTGCAACGGAATCATGAACAGAGTCTGCCAACAGTTTAATACAATGAAGTTGCTGAACAGTTCTTAGGTTAGCTTCACATTAAAACCTTTTTACTCGTTAAACCAAAAGATAGTTAGTGTTGATAAGAATTCCATTAGAAATGAAACATCTAACAACACTGATCACTAATCACATTACAGCACGACAATCAGTGCTCTACATTTTCAGATTGAAAACAAATTAGTACTAATCGAAAAGCACCTTCTGTATAAAACACTACCCGTACTGATAAGAACGCGCCTCGGAAATAAAAGCACTATCAGTAATTGTCAGTAAGAACCTTACATATAAAAGAATTACCCGTACATATCAGAAATAACCGTAGAAATAAAAGCACAATTAGCACTAATCAGAAATCACCTTAGAAAAAGAAAAAAAAACAGTACTTGTCAGTAAAACCCTTACAAATAAAAGCACTCTCAGCTAGTACTTATCAGGAATAACCGTAGAAATAAAAGCACAATTAGCACTAATCAGAAATCACCTTAGAAAAAAAAAAGTACTTGTCAGTAAAACCCTTACAAATAAAAGCACTCTCAGCTAGTACTTATCAGGAATAACCTTAGAAATAAAAGCACAATAAGTACTAATCAGAAGCAACTAAGAAATAAAAGCACCATCAGTCCTGATCGGAAAGCACCGTACAAAACAAAAACACAATCAATACTAATCATAAAGAAACTTACAAGTAAAAGACACTTCTAATCAGAATCACCTTGGAAATAAAACCACACTTAGTTCTTATGAGAAAGGACTCTAGAAATAAAAGAACAATCCGTACAAGTAAGAAAACAAAACATATGTGACCCTCCACCACGGAATGAGTCGCATGTCACCTTTGCATGATTTTCATATTTTTATATTTTCCTAAAGAGTTGTTAATGTTCTATCCAGTGGTGAAAACCGTTTTAGAAAAGAGCGAAAACTTTTCGAGATATAAGCCTGTGACTAAGGTGACCCTCACACTGTTACCAGACACCCCCCGGACTTATATTAAGCCTAGCGCAGAACCGCGCAAGGTGACATGCGACTCATTTCGTGGTGGAGGGTCACATATTAATAAAAGCACAATAAGTTATAATAAGAAAGAGCAATAGAAATACAAGCAGAATCAATACCAGTCAGAAATAAACTTGGACATAAAAGCTCAATTACTACTTGAAGAAAGGAAGAAAGAAAGAAAAAAGACAGGAAGAAAGAAAGAAGAAAAGCAATACTCAAAGAAAGAAAAAAAAGAAAGAAAGAATTCAACAACAACAAAACAAAAACAATAAAAATAATAATTACTACTTGAATAATTAAAGAAAGATAGAAAGAAAGAAAGAAAGAAAAGAAAAAAAAAGAAAAAAAAAGGGTGTACAAAATATCAATAATGAGGGTGAAGTGTGATGATCTTTTCAATGGACGACAGAAGAGAGAAAGAACAAACACAATAAGAATTTCGTTTTACCTTCTCTGCATCCATTTTGCGCGTCTCTGTACCCTGCTGCACACTTACTGGGGCAAGCACCGGTCACTGGGTGACATTTCTGGTTGCTATGGCAATGACCACAGGTCAGATTGCACTCGGGTCCGTAGGTACCGGATGAACACACTGCAAATATATAATTGAAATTATAAGCCACGCAAAATGTATTGGAACAAATTTCGTACCCCAACTGAAACATTCATTCTTGTGTCAATTCATTCATGCTATAAAAGGCACTTAACTTGGCTATTTAGTGCCTATCCTGAATTTGTGTCGAGTTTTTGATAGATGTTTTCTGGAAATAACTCTGTTGGGATTGTCAAGCGTCGTGGAGGAGTTGCGCACCGCTTTAGGGCGACAAACAATGACACTAGCTGGCACTCAATGACAATCGATCAGTCGTTTTAACCGTGTCCAGCGGTCTGTATTAAGCAGTTTAATAAGATACATGCATACGATATTCGATTGCCTGAGCGTCAACCCAGTACGTGGTGATTAGATGACTACTGCGCCGTCATTGTGCGTGTCTTTGTGTGTGTGATTTAGTTGTGTATTGTGCTAGCTTAAACGCCCTATGGGCCTACAGCCACATAAAACTTTACAACTTGACTAGTGCCTTTCTCGGTCACCATAGTTCAGCACCTATAGGTAGGGTCTGGTAGCCAAGGCAATCAATGACATCCTGTGCGTGTGTGTGGTGGTGGTGGTGGTGGGGGGGGGGGAGGGGGAGTGATTGATAATAGACAGCAGTACTAAATAGGTCAGTTTACATCCTGGTCGCGGCACCAACTTTGATCTCGTTAATGGTCATGACCGAGACAGTAGGTTGCTAGTGCCAAGTGTCACGTGTGCGTGCGTGCGTGCGTGCGTGTGTGTGTGTGTGTGTGTGTGTGTGTGTGTGTGTGTGTGTGTGTGTGTATGCGTGTGTGTGTGTGCGTGTGTGTGTGTGTTTGTGTGTTTGTGTGTGTATGTGTGTGTGTATGTGTGTGTGTGTGTGTGTGTGTGTGTGTGTGTGTTTGTGTGTGTGTGTGTACGTGTGCTTGCATGTTTGTTTCTGTTTAAGAGCAACTCTGTGTGTGTGTGTGTGTGTGTGTGTGTGTGTGTGTGTGTGTGTGTGTGTGTGTGTGTGAGGGAGAGTGCGTGCGAGCGTGGGTGTGTGCGTGCGTGAGTGAGTGCGTGAGTGCGTGCATGCGTGTGTGTTTGTAGGTGTATGTGTGTTCACTTGACCATTCATATGTCCTTTCTTCCTTACTCCTCGTGTTAATAGACCACACCTCTCGTTCTCTTACCCTAGCAACCGTGTCAAGCCATTGGCGCGTTGTTTATACCAAATCTATCAAAACATTCTTGAAATTCAAGGAAGCTGTTGCACGGTAGAAACGTTTGCAATGTCACTGTCTTCAACTTAAAGCCAAATCGTGATGAAACGAGATACATTTGACTTTAAATACATTCCGTAAACTTCTTTTTTTTAATGTAAGGTGCATAACTTCATAACAGATTCTTGACAAGGAGAGATAATTCGAGACGCCCGGTTTGACTGAATTGAACTGAAACTTTTAGAAAGCTTTCATACTCTTGTAGCTGCGAGGCACTTCCCTTATTCTAGCAAGCAGCGAAGGACACAGTCAAAACAGTCGCACTCACTGGCCTCGCTCGCTTCGATCGGAGGGACCACTAATAACCCCACTGCGCACTTATGTCTAGAACCAACCCTCCGAACTGTTGTCTGCAGACTTTCCCTATGGCCGTGCGCGCATTTCTAGACTTACTGCTGAATGGACGATGAAGAATTGGTAAAGGGTGTTTTTTTGCTATATACACAAGCTAAGAATCAAATTTCCCAATGAGTTAACAGAGAAGTAAAATTAAGTCAGTAATATATCTGTCTCTGTCTCCGTGTCTGTCTGTCTCTTTATCTCTCTCGATCTGTCTCTGTCTTTCTGTCTCTCTCTCTCTGTCTCTTTCTCTCTCTTTCTCTCTCTCTCTTTCTCTCTCTCTCCCTCCCTCTCTCTCTTTCTGTCTCTCTCTCTCTGTCTCTCTCGCTTAGTGGTGTGTGTGTGTTTGTGTGTGTGTGCGTGTGTGTGTGTGTGTGCGCGCGCGTGTGTGTGTGTGTGTGTCTGTGTGTGTGTGTGTGTGTGTGTGTGTGTGTGTGTGTGTCTGTCTATCTGTCTGTCTGTCTGTCTGTGTGTGTGAGTGTGTGTGTGTGTGCGTGCTTGCGTGCGTGCGTGCGTGCGTTCGTGCGTGCATGCGTGCGTTCGTGCGTGCGTGCGTGTATGCGTGTATGCGTGCGAATGTGTATGCGTGTATGAGTGCGTGCGTGCGTGCGTGCGTGCGTGTGTGTGTGTGTGTGTGTGTGTGTGTGTGTGTGTGTGTGTGTGTGTGTGTGTGTGTGTGTGTAAGAGAGTGTTGGAACATCGGTGCGCAACAATCCTACTGTTTACCTTGATCACAGCTCTCTGATTTCCAGCCATCGCGACACTGCCCCGTATCCAAACATCGGCCGGATGTGACGTTACAATGTCCCGACACGCAATGGCACTGACGGCTGCAGTTTTCGCCGAAAGTTCCGTTAGCACATTCTGAAAAATAAAATGGTCAAAAATTAGACACCGTTATCTACTGATGTGTACTCCAACCGAATTAAATAATACGTAGCTCCAAGAAGTCCTTGACCTGCCTGCATGCTTGCTGTCTACCGTCCACCATTCGCCAATTGTCCATCCCGCTATTGCTCAGGTTAATCTATTTGCATACCTTCTAGGTTTCATCTTTGTTATACATAATTCAATTCACTCTTTTGTTAAACTGTCTTTCTCTACCTTGTCCTTAGTGACTTCGGAGGATGATATATGGGAGAGGGGGAGAGAGAGAAAGAGAGAGACAAAAAGAGACAGACAGAAAGAGATTTAGAGAGCTAGAGATCGGACAGAGAACTCAGAACTCAGAACTCAGAACTTTATTACATAAGGATAAAGGTTTTAGGCTTAGCCTAATCTTCCAACCTGTCCTTGGAACATATACAAAGAATAATTGTAAACAAAAACAAAGACTGCGCACATACCTCATCAAAGTATTAAACTAATAAAACATCAAAATAATGGTCGAGTATAAACATACAAAATATTGGACTCACAAAGTCATATAAAACAAAACCAAATACAAACAAACGTAAATGTTTTTTACATTTCTTAAAAAAGTACAGCAATGTATTGCCGAACAGGGCCATGTATACAGGCAGCTAAAGTGTCAAGAAGAAGGGGGAGGGGGACGAGGGATTACACATTCAGATTAACTACATATACAATATTTAAAAAACAAACAAACACTTAAGAGCATTGCATACATTATCCGAGTACACAATGGAGAGAGAGACAAGGCAAGACAAGTCAAGGAGAGAGAGAGAGAGAGAGAGAGAGGAAGAGAGAGAGAGAGAGAGAGAGAAAGAGAGAGAGAGGGAGGGGGGACAGACAAACAGAGATAGAGAGAGAGGGAGAGAGAGGGACAGACAGACAGACAGAGAGAACATGACAGAGAGAGAAAGAGAGAGACGGTTGGTGTACCTTCTTATGCTCCATTCATATAGGACGACCGCAAAATCGAGCCGTCCCACCAAATACGACAATTCATCTATCCCCCTCTACCCCCTTCCGAAACCTGTGGCGCTAACCTAAGAAAGAAATAAAACCGCAAAAACCAAGCGCTGCCTAGATTCCGAAGGTGTTGTACTAAGTTATAGTGACGCAAAAATTCGATGTCGAGTTCGTCTGAAAAAATCACTCACCATAAACTTCAACCTCACATAAGTCGAGGTACGCATTTTGCGAAAAGCCGCTGGGCACGGAATCGTTTCGACTGTTGGCCACCCGTACCCGTCCACCCGTCAGAGCACATTCCACCCGGAACTGTAGCTGCGGAGTTGACCCTTGCTGCTGATAGCACTGTATCCACGTACCCCTATCAGTAAACACTGACACCGAAAATCCCCGGATGCGAGAGAAATCTGAAATGATAAAACAAATGAATAAGTGAGGCGTGTTTTAAACACCGTGTTATTAAAAAAAAAGCTAAGTTTAGCATTGTAGCATTGTAGCATACTCATACCAACTCTACAATCAATCAATCAATATGAGGCTTATATCGCGCGTATTCCGTGGGTACAGTTCTAAGCGCAGGGATTTTTTTATTTTTTTATGCAATTTATTTATGCCGTGTGAGATGGAATTGTTTTTACACATTACATCAGGCATTCACATCGGCCAGCAGATCGCAGCCATTTCGGCGCATATCCTACTTTTCACGGCCTATTATTCCAAGTCACACGGGTATTTTGGTGGACATTTTTATCTATGCCTGAACAATTTTGCCAGGAAAGACCCTTTTGTCAATCGTGGGATCTTTAACGTGCGCACACCCCAATGTAGTGTACACGAAAGGACCTCGGTTTTTCGTCTCATCCGAAAGACTAGCACTTGAACCCACCACCTAGGTTAGGAAAGGGGGGAGAAAATTGCTAACGCCTTGACCCAGGGTCGAACTCGCAACCTCTCGCTTCCAAGCGCAAGTGCGTTACCACTCGGCCACCCAGTCTACAGTCTGGCTGCGTCATGTAGCCTACACACAGTGTGGAAAAGCTATGCTGAATTGATTCACCAAATGAATCACTTCCGAAATTGATTCACCGAATCTCAAGCTGATATGCTGAGTCAAAGATTGCTTGACCAAAATTCCAATCAATTTGGTTGACAAATAATGTCGTGACAGTGCCGCCTCAATTTTTACTACACGCTGATATGACGTCATCAACGACAGTTATCGAAACAAATAGAGATCAGAATAAACAAAAGAACTCTAGGGGTGTCATTTGGAAGATTGTGTGTGCAAAGTTTCATGAAAATCGGTCCAGATATTTTCTCTGAATTGCTCTATACATGTTATACACACGGACACATCTTCCCCTTAGCCTGGCTACAAACCCCCCTTAGGCTGGCTACAAACCCCCCCTTAGGCTGGCTACAAACCCCCCCTTAGGCTGGCTACAAAACCCCCCTTAGGCTGGCTACAACCCCCCCCCCTTAGGCTGGCTACAACCCCCCCCCCTTAGGCTGGCTACAAAACCCCCCTTAGGCTGGCTACAAACCCCCCCCCCTTAGGCTGGCTACAAACCCCCCCCTTAGGCTGGCTACAAAACCGTACATGAACAGGCAGTGTCATGCCCCCCGCGGGTTAGGGGGAGTCCCATATTGGTTGGGACGAGAAAGAATTTACCCGATGCTCTCCAGCATGTCGTAAGAGGCGACTAACGGATTCTGTTTCTCCTTTTACCCTTGTTAAGTGTTTCTTGAATAGAATATAGTCAATGTTTGTAAAGATTTTAGTCAAGCAGTATGTAAGAAATGTTAAGTCCTTTGTACTGGAAACTTGCATTCTCCCAGTAAGGTAATATATTGTACTACGTTGCAAGCCCCTGGAGCAAATTTTTGATTAGTGCTTTTGTGAACAAGAAACAATTGACAAGTGGCTCTATCCCATCTCCCCCCCTTCCCTCCGTCGCGATATAACCTTGAATGGTTGAAAACGACGTTAAACACCAAATAAAGAAAGAAAGAAAGAAAGAAAGAAAGAAAGGCAGTGTCATAAGCAACGAACGATGCTCAATCTGTGTTATGAGGATGTCTATTCACATTCAAGCTGACTGAAGTTAAATCTTTTTGCTGCGTGTCGTAATTATCTCTAAATTCGTCCCCAATGGGTTGACGATCCTGTCTTTGACCCGATGGTGTATTCAGATAAATTGCATCTCTAAACTGTGAACGTTAAAAGGCGTAAATAGGAACAAGCATCGAAATTCTCTCTCTCTCTCTCTCTCTCTCTCTCTCTCTCTCTCTCTCTCTCTCTCTCTCTCTCTCTCTCTCTCTCTCTCTCTCTCTCTCTCTCTCTCTCTCTCTCTCTCTCTCTCTCTCTCTCTCTCTCTCACTCTCTCCCTCTCTTTCTCTCTCTCTCTCTTTCTCTCTCTCTCTCTCTCTCACTCTCTCTCTCTTTCTCTCTCTCTCTCTCTCTCTCTCTCTCTCTCTCTTTCTCTCTCTCTCTCTCTCTCTCTCTCTCTCTCTCTCTCTCTCTCTCTCTCTCTCTCTCTCTCTCTCTCTCTCTCTCTCTCACACCAACGGGTCTGTCTGTTTTGTCTTCCTGTACGTGTGTGCATGTGGTTTGTCTGTACTGTGTCACTGTCTATGTGTTTCACACAGAACGCATACAATTAGCTTCACGATATCATCACACACACACACACACACACACACACACACACACACACACACACACACACACACACACACACACACACACACACACACACACACTCACGTATCTACGGCTTTTATTTTATTTACGAGGATTTATATCGCGCACGTATCTCACCACACAAGGCGACTCAAGGCGCATGTTACCTATTAATGCCGTGTGAGATGGAATTTTTTACACAATATATCACGCATTCACATCGGCCAGTAGATCGACTGCCTTTAGGCGCTGCATCCACCTTTCACGGCCTATTATTCTAGGTCACACGGGTATTTTGGTGGACATTTTTATCTACGCCTATACAATTTTGCCAGGAAAGACCCTTTTGTCAATCGTGGGATCTTTAACGTGCACACCCCAATGTAGTGTACACAAAGGGACCTCGGTTTTTCGTCTCATCCGAAAGACTAGCACTTGAACCCAAAATAACAGAGCACCAGCAGTATTCCAACTTCTCACTAAATGACTTGGCTGCTGCCATTTCCTTGCAAATTATGACAGTTTAGTTTACATCTAACTGAAGAATATCTACACAGTACGAAATCAATCCCTACATTGATTCTGCTTGAGTGCCTTGGGTCCCTCGTATTAACACTGGCACTGATTCGCAAACGTTGTCATCTGCAGCAAAATGGCTGCTCAGCATGCTCTTCATAAAGATGGCGTCCTTCCCGCGCAAAGGACCACTTTAATGACAAGAAATCTGCCCAGGCAGTTACAAGGGATAACAGTATCTAACTTTCAACTAATACATATATTATATGCTAAACCGTCCAGGCCTGTACATGGCGAAATGGTATATCTATCCTTCAACTACCACACATGCTAACCCGTCCAGGCGTTTTACATTGAATACGGGTATCTATCCTTCAGTTAATATCATGCTAACCCGTCCAGGCGTTTACATTGAATAAGAGTATCTAACCTTTAACTACATATATGCTAACCCGTCCAGGCATTTACAAGGAATAAGAGTATCTAACCTTTAACTAATACATACATGCTAATCCGTCCAGGCCTTTACATGGAGAAATGGTATCTATTCTTAAAGAAAAACACATGATATTCCGTCCAGGCCGTTATAGGGGGTAGGGGTATCTATCCTTCAACTATTACACAGGCTAACACTTCCAAGCCTTGACAATGGATACGGGTATCTATCCGTCAACTAAGACACAGTCATGCTTATCTGTCCAGCACTTTGCAATGGGTAAGGGTATCCTTCAACAAAGACACATGCTTACCCGTCCAGGCCTTTACATTGGGTAAGGGTATCTAACCTTCAACAAAGACACATGCTTACCCGTTCAGGCCTTTACACTGGGTGAGGGTATCTAACCTTCAACAAAGACACATGCTTACCCTTCCAGGCCTTTACATTGGGTAAGGGTATCTAACCTTCAACAAAGACACATGCTTACCCGTTCAGGCCTTTACCTTAGGTAAGGGTATCTAACCTTCAACAAAGACACATGCTTACCCTTCCAGGCCTTTACATTGGGTAAGGGTATCTAACCTTCAACAAAGACACATGCTTACCCGTTCAGGCCTTTACATTGGGTAAGGGTATCTAACCTTCAACAAAAACACATGCTTACCCGTCCAGGCCTTTACATTGGGTAAGGGTATCTAACCTTCAACAAAGACACATGCTTACCCGTTCAGGCCTTTACATTGGGTAAGGGTATCTAACCTTCCACAAAGACACATATGCTTACCCGTCCAGGCATTTACATTAGGTAAGGGTATCTAACCTTCAACAAAGACACATGCTTACTCGTTCAGGCCTTTACATTGGGTAAGGGTATCTAACCTTCAACAAAGACACATGCTTACCTGTCCAGGCCTTTACATGGGATAAGGGTATCCTTTAAATGAGACCTTTACAGGCCTGTACATGTGATAAGGGTTTCTATCTTTCAACTGTACATTGTCTTTGCATTCTCTTCAGCTCGGTTAAACGTTTCTAATAATGTTTTTCCCCGCTGCAATTCTGTCTGTGGATGACACCTTCAAGTGAAAAGGAAAGTTACCGAACTCCTGTGCGTGGCGGGAAGCTTCCTATCCCGCCCTAAAATAACATCTCAGCATAAAAAGAGATCTGCCCTGGGGGGCCCATTTGACTTTCAAACGAACGGAAACGTTTGTCTGCCGATGTATGCACGACTGGGCCATGTGTCAGCAGTGAGGAGAAGGGGAACTAATGCAACGCGGACAATAAGCTAAACTGGAATTTGTGCTGATTTGTCTGCCAGAGTTTGACGTGAAATAATACGCTAACGTCATGACCTGCATTGCATTTACTGTGACTGGTTTTTGTTTTTTGTTGATGTGTTTTTTCCTGACCGACATGTATCGATCGAGTACGGTCTAGCAGATGTGTGTTTTGTTTTGTATTTTTCGTTTTCGTCGCCGTTGTCGTCAACGTCGTTAATGTTGTTATCGACTCTGTAAGATTGTTAAGACTTCCATGATTCGTATGTACTATCTCGACTAAAATATAATACATACGCCATCAGCACGACTGGCTTTAGCTTTATCATTACAATTTCAACAAAATTCAATTTCATATTTTGGCTGAAACATTATTTACCAGATGTACTGTACAATAAAGGGAGACAAAACATGAATAGAAAAGATTTTTTTTATCGATATTGTTGTTATCGATATTGTTGTTATCGATGTTGTTGTTGTTGTTGTTGTTGTTGTTGTTGTTCTTCTTCTTCTTCTTCTTCTTCTTCTTCTTCTTCTGCTTCGTCTTTTTCTTCGTCTTCATGTCTCCCACTGGTCATTGCCCCAACGCCATTTTGAGCCTGCTTAATTCTGTCGACAGTGTCTGGTTGTCCTCGCAATCATCCCCTATGTTGTTCCGTTAGCTTTGCAACATCTAAGAAGACAGACATTCAGTATGCCTTTAACCGGGACAGCAATTTGTGTCAGTGCCGATTAACTACCCAGAGACACGAAAAGAAGAAGTTATTCCAAGCTTAAAGACATGTTCCTTCATGTGTAAACTATCATTCAAACAAACACAAATTCGGTCAGACTGTTTTGTTGAATAAGAGGATCGTTTCTCTTACACTGGTTGACTCAGAAAGCGCAAAACACAAATCTGGCGGCGGAACGAAGTTCAGGGGTGGATGTTGCAGTGAGTGCTGGGACGGGGCGGCGTGAGAGCGAACAAGCGTCGGGACCAGCAAGAGAAGAAAGAAAACAATAAAATAAAAATAAAATTTTTTAAGAGATTGTTAAAAAAATAAATAAATAAAACATTAAAATTATATAAAAAAGATAACTTCAATGAGCAAACTCATTACTTATTTAAAAAAAAAAAATAAAAAAAAAAAGAGGATCGTTCCTCTTGGACATATAGCCCAAACAACCAGGTGAGTGTGAGTTTTTGTGTGTGGTATTTCGAGGAAGGGGGTACTGTAGGGTTGAATTAATCTTGTAACTGACACCTTTGTCCATCCGCAAAATTATGTGAGAGGATTTTTTAAATGTCAGGATGTTAATTGTTAACTTGTTTACAATCGAAAGGCTGCTCTTATTCAAGGTAAAATCATGGACAGCTGTGGCTCACTTGCTGGAGCACTTGGCTTGTGATCCTAGGATCAGAGAAGCGAATCTAGGCCGGGACAGACACGGGTCAGGTTTATGTGCAGGCTCACAGACGGTAGCTATGTCCCATTCCTGTGTTACCGCAGTGGCACGTAATAGACCTCGGCCATTCTGCCATAAGTGCAGATGACTGATCACACCTGAACACGCATACACCTGGGTAGAGCGACTCCTCTGGGTGGAATCGACACAAATTTCACAGCATTTGGGTAATAGAGTGAATGAAACGAGAGGTTTAACACGGGAAGGCAGGCAGCTTTCCAATGAAAGCTCTCCAAACTCCCACTCCAACTGTAACTGTCGTGACATTTTCATTTAAAGGACAAACGACAGTGGGGCAGTGAGGTGTCTGGGTGTCTGTACTTGGTCAGAGGGTGATTGCATTTTCCTGGATGTCTCCTTGACTACGAGGTTGAGGAAGAAATGGTTTATTGGGTGGTTTACTGGGTGGTTTATTGGGTGGTTTACTGGGTGGTTTATTGGGTGGTTTACTGGATGGTTTATTGGTGGTTTATTGGGTGGTTTACTGGGTGGTTTATTGGGTGGTTTATTGGGTGGTTTACTGGCAGCGAAGGGTTGGGGAAGGGTCGCTCACTGCTGCGTTTGTATCTTATACTTAGACTGCGGTTGTGCGTTAATTGCTAGCTTGCCTGCTTTCGTGCTTGCATTTTTGTTTCTGTTTAAGAGCGTGTGTGTGTGTGTGTGTGTACGTGTGTGTGTGTGTGTGTGTGTGTGTGTGTGTGTGTGTGTGTGTGTGTGTGTGCGTGTGTGTGTGTGTGCGAGCGTGCGTGTGTGCGTGCGTGCGTGCGTGCGTGTGCGTGTGTTTATCTATGACATTATGTTTTTGCAAAAACGTGTGCGGTTTCTTGAAAACGACTGAGAAATGAAGAAAGAATGTCAGTAATCGCCTTCTTAGAACGAGGAATCCTTAACCGAACAAGCATCACCCTAATAACGCCCCATCTATAAAACACAAAACACACCGTCATATAATCTTATTACCATTCTTAAACGGTCAACCGACAGCTAGCAGCAAGCAGAAGCTCCAGAACAACCTTTTACCTTCTTCTCAAGAGAGACAACCCGTATAATTATGGAATGGGAAATGCTCGCTCGCCCAGCCTATCAAGGATGCTCTTTTGAAGGTCTCTCGACACGGACTGATAAAAGAAGAAGACCGATTGGCTGTCAGGACACGTGATCAGGAGCGGAAATACCCTGGGAATTGCCGCCTCATCCTGTTTCCTTCTCAGGAGAGTCGACCCCTTCAAGGGCATTGGCCGGGTCTGGCTTTTCTTGTTCGATGGTGGACAGTGTTCGTTGGTCTAGCCACTCTACGAAATTAGGGCGAAGTGGCTTGCAAGTAGGTCCGGTACGTGTCTCTGTCCGTCTGGCTGGCTGGCCCTGTGGGGGAAGGGCTCCTAATATGGACCGGCTCCTAATATGGATCACCTTCTGTTCCGACAGACTAACGGCGCTAGAGCGCTCAAAAAAGTGTTATTCGCTGTATTCACCCTCTCTGGATAACTTGCACATGTCAAAACAGTTGCAGAAACACAAATCTCAAAACCGTTAGGCTTTTTCTCTTTTACATTTAGTCAAGTTAAGTTTTGACTAAATGTTTTAACATAGAGGGGGGGAATCGAGACGAGGGTCGTGGTGTATGTGTATGTGTGTGTGTGTGTGTGTGTGTATGTCTGTCTGTGTGTGTGTGTGTTGAGCGATTCAGACTAAACTACTGGGCTGATCTTTATGAAATTTGACATGAGAGTTCCTGGGTATGATATCCCCGGACATTTTTCATTTTTTTGATAAATACCTTTGATGACGTCATATCCGGCTTTTTGTAAAAGTTGAGGCGGCACTGTCACACCCTCATTTTTCTATTAAATTGATTGAAATTTTGGCAAAGCAATCTTCGACGAAGGCCGGGGTTTGGTATTGCATTTCAGCTTGGTGGCTTAAAAACTAATGAGTGAGTTTGGTCATTAAAAATCGGAAACTTGTAATTAAAATTATTTTTTTATTAAACGATCCAAAAACAATTTCATCTTATTCTTCGTCATTTTCTGATTCCAAAAACATATACATATGTTATATTTGGATTAAAAACAAGCTCTGAAAAATAAAAATATAAAAATTATGATCAAAATTAAATTTCCGAAATCGTTTTAAAAACTATTTCCTCTCACTTATTCCTTGTCGGTTCCTGATTCCAAAAACATATAGATATGATATGTTTGGATTAAAGGCACAGTAAGCCTCCCGTAAACCATCACAGATACGGTCAGGCTTTTACACACAGTACAAACACCCTTTCATTTAAACACTCACCAATTGAGAACATCCTAGGTGCCCTCCGTAAAGAGCGAACAATTTTCAAAGAATTTATTTTTGCGTGGTTTATCAGTCTTACCCCTGAGCCATCGTGAACCCGTGTGATCCAGTTTTCCCTTTTCACAATGCAGTCGTCATAGTTAGTCATTTGAATGCGACTCGACGTGAGCTTATCTACAAAAGCACGTTTTTTATGCACGAAACAACGGCTGTGGTTCACAAGAACTCTAGCGATGGCTTTTGACTGTTGAGAGGAACGGCGATTTGCACTGATAAAACCGTCGTCTGCCACGACCCTTGCGTGACCCTGCTTCCGGGCTTTTCTTTTTTTAAACTTTCACAACTTCGAATTGTTCTGATCTTGTCTTGATGAAAAACGAATTCTTTTATGATTAAAGAATGTTTGTGTAACAAGCTGTCAATTTATCATTTAGATTTTAAAAGTTAGGTCTAGCACCAAAACGAGGCGCCATTGTTGTAGAGGACCAAGTCCACGAAAATAAATTCTTGGAAAATGTCTCACGCTCGACAGAAAGCAGCCAGGATGTTCCCGTTCGGTGAGCGTTCAAATGGAAGTATGCTTGTACTGTATTTAGACGCTCGGGGAGCTCTGTGATGGTTTACGGGAGGCTTACTGTGCCTTTAAAGACACGCTCAGAAAGTTAAAACGAAGAGAGGTACAGTAAAGCGTGCTATAAAGCACAGCGCAATCGCTACCGCGCCAAACAGGCTCGTCACTTTCACTGCCTTTTGCACTAGCGGCGGACTACGTTCAGTTTCATTCTGTGAGTTCCACAGCTTGACTAAATGTAGTAATTTTGCCTTACGCGACTTGTTTTCACTTTTGGCAGCGTTCACTCTAAATTTGCCGCCTAAAACGGACTCGTTTCTGTCCACAGCCAAAGCTTTTATCACACAAAAATTGCTATATATGACAGCTAAAACCGTATTTGTTACAAACAAAAAATAATAGCAAAATCTCAAAGTATGTGCGAGTCCACCTTCAACAAATCGAAGAAAATAAAAGCTAAAGGCTATTTTCATTAATTCATTAAGAAGCTTGCTGGAAATAACCTATAACTAGCCCACGAGATTTAAAAACAAAGCAACAAAAAGTCTTCTTTTCGTGGAAGTTGATAATTTCACTTATTTTCACTCTGTTTTTGATAAGCTTCTTTAGTTTTCTGATGTGCTTCAAGTAATGCTCTCATCAACCCGAAACAGATAAATCTAGAGCATATTTTAATTAGGCTGACTTGTACGTTAAGTTGTATCATGTTATTTTGAAATATAGGGAGCTTTTTACAGTGGTTCGTGAAGGCCGCTTCACTGGTCCATATTAGGCGCCCAGGCTCCTAATATGGACCCTTTGTGATTTTTTCTTTATCTAATTTTTGCTGAATGTCTATCAAAGCTATTTCACTTTAATTAGGCCTAACGGTTAACCTATGAGAGAAGGACTACCAAACACAAAATGAAACTTCTTCGCAAGAAAACAAGCTAGTTATCAGCATGAAACAAAAAGTGGTCCATATTAGGAACCCTTCCCCTATGTCTGTCTGTCTATCTGTATCGTGTGTGTGTGTGTGTGTGTGTGTGTGTGTGTGTGTGTGTGTGTGTGTGTGTGTGTGTGTGTGTGTGGTGAGGGGGGGTGTGTGTGTGTGTCTGTCTGTCTGTCTCTCTCTCTCTCTCTCTCTCTCTCTCTCTCTCTCTCTCTCTCTCTCTCTCGCCGGGGTGAATCGCGAGACAGAGACAGACAGCGTGGCGGTTCACCACAATCACCTTTGAAGGCGAAGTCCTGTCAAACGGGATTGAGAATTTTAGAGCTTATTTCTAAGCCCTATATTATCTGTTATGGCTTCCCAAATGCCAGAACATACAGACAGACAAAAGCCGCCAGACCCCATCACAAACAGAACTCTACTATCCACAGATGTTGCCTCCACACACACACACACACACACACACACACACACACACACACACACACACACACACATACACACACAGAAGCCGTATATATCTATCTATATATATAAATATATAGAGATAGATGACAGTGGATTTTTCGATAAATAGATTCGACCTTTGCACTTTTACAGTGAGGACAACTTACGGGTACATGCAAGAAAAGCCCACAACTTCTAAGGCGAACAACTCTGCAGAGTCTGCTGTGAAGGGCGACGGTAGTCTCCCTGTCACACTCGATCCCCTTTGAATGAACTTTGTCCCCAAAGTTCCGAACCATGGACCCGCCAAGCTTAGGTCCCTCCCAGGTGGAATGGGAACAGCACGAAAATGATTCAGTGGCCTGAACATTTCATGTCGAGTCCCATCGCTGTCGACGACGCCAAAAGTAACCGAGTGCCAAAACACCACTATCACCTTTGAAGGCGAAGTCCACTCAAACGGGATTGAGAATAACTGTTATGGCTTCTCGAAGGAAGGCCTGATCATACAGACACACCAAAGTCGCCAGACCACATCACAAACAGACCTCTACAATCCACAGGTGTTGCCCACACACACACACAAACACACACACACACACAGAGAAGCCGTATATATATATGTATATCTATATCTATAAATATATAGAGATAGATGACAGTGTATTTTTCGCGTGGCTATAAATTGATTCGACCTTTTCACTTTTACAGTAAGGACAACTTACGGGTGCAATGAAAGCGTTCTGGACAGTGCAGTGACATTCTAAAAATAGTAACATAGTAATGGGAATATGGATTGACGCCACACGAAGGAAGGGAGATAAACGCTGAAAACACTGGAGAAGATAAGGAAGAGTTACTGGGAATGGATCCAGAGAAAAACCAAAATCGGTTCAGCGCTGCGCGCTGAGAGCACGTGTTGAAATATCTCATCGAGCAGGTTGTGTCCGGGGTCTACCTGAATATGCCCACCAAATTTGAAACAGATCCATTGAGAACCTTGGGCGTGCATCGCGGACACACACACACACACACACACACACACACACACACACACACACACACACACACACACACACACACACACACACACACACACACACAAGTCGTATATATATCTGTCTCTGTCTCTCCCTGTCTCTCTGTCTCTCTGTCTCTGTCTCTCTCTCTCTCTCTCTCTCTGTCTCTCTCTCTCTCTCTGTATCTCTCTCTCTCTGTCTCTCTCTGTCTCTTTCTGTCTCTCTCTGAACGACGGTACGATACACGCTGTTCCCTGGACGCAAGATCAGAGAAAAAACAACTGGTGGCAATTATTTTCTTTTTCCTGTACGTTTGATCTGCTACTCCCACGCACACCCGTAGGCACGAGTTGATTATTACGTGCGTGGCCGTTATTTCCGCCGCCTTTTAGCCAGTCTTACTCTAATTCCAGGAGAATGTGCTTGTATATACACGCAAAGGGGAATAATACACACAATCATCGACATTGTAATAGAAAGTACAGACATAAGCCTTTCAGCTCAAGCTGATTCAATTCAATTCAAATCAATCCAATTCAA
Organism: Littorina saxatilis; assembly: GCF_037325665.1. Classification (NCBI taxonomy): domain Eukaryota; kingdom Metazoa; phylum Mollusca; class Gastropoda; order Littorinimorpha; family Littorinidae; genus Littorina; species Littorina saxatilis. Next base: position 2,426,745 of record NC_090249.1, on the reverse strand, counting down.
TTCAATGCAATGCACTTCAATTCAATTCAATTCAATACATTTCAATTTTAATTCTATTCAAGTCAGGTCAATTCAATACAATTCAAACCAATTCAATTCAATTCAATTCAATTCAATTCAATTCAATTCAATGCAATGCAATGTTATTCAATTCAATTCAATTCAGGGCAATTTAATTCAAATCTGTTGGATACAGAGCAGAAACGGTCGAGTCTGTACTGCTTACTACAATGTCAATGTCAATGTTTTGTGTTTGTGCTCAAGCTGATGGAAGTAACCGCAGGCAATTCTACACTGCAGTATCATGTTAGCTAATGGTTCGTTCACGTTACGCAGTGAAACAAGGAAAACCTGTCACTGAATTAAAGTTGTACACAATTGTCACCAAAACACACGAGCTTGATCCTTTCATAGTACACACTAACGAAACGTACACAGCCTGGCGGGACCTTTCGAGTAATTTTCCACTGCTGCTGTGACGAAGTCACGGAAACAACATTTGTGACCCTCCACCACGAAATGAGTCGCATGTCACCTCGCGCGGTTCTGCGCTAAGTCCGCGGAATGTCTGGTAACAGTGTGAGGGTCACCTTAGTCACAGGCTTATAACTCAAACAGTTTTTGCTCTTTTCTAAAACGGTTTTCACCACTGGATAGAGCATAAAAAACTCTTTAGGAAAATGTAAAAATATGAAAATCATGCAAAGGTGACATGCGACTCATCCCGTGGTGGAGGGTCACATTTGTTCCCTAATTACTTTTCAGTTCCTCGAAAGACATGTAGAATAAGTGATAGAGTGTTTATTTGACGCGCGCCATCAATCGCAGTATGACGTCTTCACGAACATTCTTTCGTTCTTGACGTCAGAGATTTCACGTTAGAAGAGAAGGTCAAGAAGAGACGCATCTCTTTGTTTAATCGGTGTCGTTTCTCTTTAAGCCCAGGCTGACCGCCGGTTCAAAAAGGGACGCTTCCAGATCACCGTGTCCTTTCGACGGATGGTTCCATCATGGGAGGGACCCAAGGGATCTGTGTCATTGATTGCCAAGACAGGGGACAGGTTTTATGGCTTCCCATTTCCTTCTAGGGGGTTCCCCTTGAGGAAAAAGGTGAGAGGCGGCATGAAGAGGTATCACCGACGGTTGGTAGTCAAGCCGAAGAAAAGGAGGTGGTATGGGTGGGGGGGGGGGGGGGGGGGGGGCGGGGGGGGGGGGAGGGGTGAGTTGCAAACATGAATCTTTGTTAAAGTCGGATAATCTATTCCTGTCATTGTTAAAGTAATCTAAAAAGACTGTCAAGATTTAAACCTGCCTGTCTGTCTGTTTCTGTCTGTCTGTCTGTCTCGTCTCTATCTGTCTCGTCTCTGTCTGTCTCGTCTCTGTCTGTCTGTCTCGTCTCTGTCTGTCTGTCTCGCCTCTGTCTGTCTGTCTCGTCTCTGTCTGTCTGTCTGTCTGTCTGTCTGTGTATTGTTTGCGTGTGTGTGTCTGTGTTGTTTGTGTGTGTGTTTGTGTGTGTGTGTGTGTGTGAGTGTGTGTGTGTGTGTGTGTGCGTGTGTACGTGTGTGTGTGTGTGTGTGTATGTGTGTGTGTGTCTGTGTGTGTGTCTGTGTGTGCTGTCTGTGTCTGTGTCTGTCTGTGTGTGTGTGAGTGTGTGTGTGTGTGTGTTAGTAGAGGGGGGATGTTTATGCTTGCTTCTGTCTTCTTCAGCGTTCCCGAAATTCTGGTGACGTGTGAGCTCGTTTGCCCATTTGGGTTCCCCAAACTATACTCTGGGAGCATAGTCATCTTCACTCCGCTTTTGTTGGGTAGGCATGCTGAGTATTTTCGTGTTTTCATAACCCACCGAACTCCGACATGGATTACAGGATCTTTTCCGTGCGCACTTGGTCTTGTGCTTGCGTGTACACTTAAAGGGGGTTAAATCACTAACAGGTCTGCACATAAGTTGACCTGGGAGATCGAAAAAATCTCCACTCTTCACTCACCAGGCGGCAGCGACCGGGATTCGAACTCACGACCTCCCGATTAGGAGGCCGACGTCTTACCACTGCGTCACTTCGCCCGTCGTTCATGCTTGCAATTGAACGTCCGGCAACTACTCTGTCCGTGAGCAGGTATACATTGATTACTACGTACATGCGCACATTTGTTTCTGTAATCTTCTTGACGAGGTCGAGAGCGCAAGTACTCGGTCCTACACTAAGCTGCATGTGTGTGGCGTGATTTCATGTGCACGTACAACGCATTAACTTTTTGATGAGTGACGTCGTACCTGTTCCCTGACCGCAAAATATGCTTACGCAATGTTCTGAGACAAAAAGAGGATTGCTGCATTGATCAGAAGCAAAATACAGACCACCTCCCTCACACTCATTACGTCTCTCAATGCGCAGTTGTCTTCTCACGAAATTAAAGGGAGAGTTTCACCTGACGCAATGACTTATTGTGGAATTTTAGTTCAATCCGATCTTGTCTCGGTCGAAGTTAGCCTTTTTATTTTATTTTTATGTTTTATTTTTATTTATTTTTTACATATATTTCAACAATCCCATGATATGATATGTCAATCTTGACAATCCTCTTAAGCACTGTAGCATGCTTGCTGTCAACACAAGTGTTGAAGGTAGCTGATTATTTCCGCGACGAATAATGCAATGATACCGGTGTAACACGAAATTTTTACTCCACGAAAAATTTACTCCGGAGTAAATATTTCGTACATTCGTTCTTTGTTCAATCAACTCAGTATCAATCATTCATTCTTCTCTCCAAAGGTACATCACTGTAGCAGATCCGAGAGAGAGAGAGAGAGAGAGAGAGAGAGAGAGAGAGAGAGAAAGAGAGAGAGAGAGTGAGACAGACAGACAGACAGACAGACAGACAGACAGACAGACAGACAGACAGACAGAAGAGACACAGAGAGACAGACAGAGAGAGAGACACACACACACAGAGATAGAGAGAGAGCCAGACAGACAGAGAGAGACAGAGAGACAGAGGGAGACAGAGAGAGACAGAGAGAGAGACAAGAGAGAGACAGAGAGAGAGACAGACAGACAGAGAGAGAGAGAAGAGAGAGAGAGAGAGAGAGAGAGAGAGAGAGAGAGGGAGAGAGAGAGAGAGAGAGAGAGAGGGCGATAACTTTTAATTTTAAACTCGGCCGAATCGTCGACCATATCATTCTTACATAATTATAGAAGGTTTAATTAAAGAAGTTGAAAAACAAAGAAAATCCTGTACTCACCAATACATGGACAGCACACGAAGAAAGAAAATTACAGGGGAGAGAAGTAGTTATAGATAATAGGGATTCTAAAAACTTATCTCCCCTGTAATTTCTTTTATTCATTAGAGTTCCTTCCCTTTATGTTTCCTTCCGTCTTTTAACCCCTCTCATTTGGGTTCTGTGCTGTTTTTGCTTTTTGTTGTTCTGTGTGTTTGTTTGGTTGTGGTCCCGACGAAGCATTGACTTTGTTCTTGTTCGTGCTGTCATTGTGTTGGTGAGTATAGATTTCTTTTGCTTTTCAACTTTGTTCATCTCACCCACAGTCATGTTAATGTTTAGATTTTAAATCAAGAAGTAAGTAAAACAAAAGAAAAATAGGGAGAGAGACAGACAGAGATAGACTAACTTTTGACATCATCATCATCATCGTCATCATCGTCATCATCGTCTTCATCGTCGTCATCATCATCATCATCAACATCATCATCATCGTCATCATCATCGTCATCATCATCATCATCGTCGTCGTCGTCGTCATCGTCATCATCATTAGTATCATCATCTTCATCATCGACGTCATCATCGTCGTTATCATCATCCTCACCACGACCATGACCACCATCATCACAAACAATCATCAGTCCCACCCTGTTAAAAACATTTACAGAACAGGTACACGCACGGAAGAGGTAAACCACAGAGTAGCTAACGCTCACGCACGAAGTCTGCCCAACTACCCCCCCCCCTCTCCTGCACCTAAAGATAAATCAAAGTTTGCATACCTGTATCTCTAAAGACGAGTAATATGCTGCTGATAGTGTAATCCTTTTCTAGGTCCACAGTCCAGTCCACGTATTTTAATCCAGAGGTCGTGAATACACAAGTGTCGTTGGCCGCGTCACCTTGGTTACTCCTGTTACCATCCACGACTTTGAAACTTGGATCGGGAGTCTGGCTTTGACTCGCAGAGGATACATTGGCAAATTTCCCCAGCGCAACATTCCCTGGAAAAGATAGATAGACTTAGTTTAGTTTTATAGGTTATCTTGTGTCGAATCAGATTGTTTCGCATAGAGGGGGAATCGAGACGAGGGTCGTGGTGTATGCGTGTGTGTGTGTGTGTGTGTGTGTGTGTGTGTGTGTGTGTGTGTGTCTGTGTGTGTGTGTGTGTGTGTGTCTGTGCGTGTGTGTGTGTGTGTGTGTGTATGTGTGTGTGTGTGTGTGTATGTGTGTAGAGCGATTCAGAGTAAACGATCCAAAATTACGTTTATCTTATCCAAGCGGAGCGCGGGCGGAGCCCGCGCGTAGCGAGGTAGTTTTTTTTTTTCATCTCCCAGCACTGAAAATTTTTTTGCCAAGTGGTGTCTGTCTGTGAACATTGTTCTAGAATTCATCTTTTAGCACAATATTAGCGACACTGTTTGGACAATTCTATTAAAATTAGGCGTACAAACTGATTTTGTTTCGGGGAATCCTCTCAGAGGATCAGAATTTTCATATAATATCATCGGAAGCTGTTACAACGGGAAAATGTGAAACTTTTGTCACTTTTTAACATGGAATTTCATCTTTGAGCGTTTCAAGCGGACTTTAATAAAATAGTTATTTGCGAATTAAGCAGCGGAAGACACTCACCGGTTCAACATGTGTATGGTCATTAAACCTCAAAACATTTCAGTAAGTGGTTTAGACAAACACCTCCGACATGTGAGGGTGACTGGTTTGTAGCTGAAGAGGTTTTTTTCTAAAGTGTGTTCTAAATACAAATGACGTACTGGTAATGATGTAATGAGTTGTTCTAATCTTGTTCTTGGAACTCTTGCTGTTCCAAGCTTGTTCTTAGCAAGTCTTGGTGACGAGAACAAAGACTATCAATGAAATCTTTAGAAATAACCTCTGACAACGACGACGATGACGACGACGACGACGATAACAACAACAACAACAAATGACATCGACGACGACGACGACAACAACAACAACAACAACAACAACAACAACAACAACAAAAACAACAACACGAGAACAACAACAATCACGACAACGAACATGACAACAACAACACCAACAACTACGACGACAACTACAACGACTGGGTTATGATGACATCACCAATGATTTAAAGGCCGTTAAAAAATCGTTAAATCCTATTTCTTCACTGATTCTTATGAAATTTTAAAGGTAGGTTTGTTGTCCCCAACTTATTTTCACTCCATACTTTTCCAGAAGAAAAACATAATTTTGGCAGTTAAAAACCGTTAAATTTCAATTCTTCATCGATATTTATGAAATTTTGTGGGTAGGTTCGTTGTCCCCAACTGATTTTCACTCTATACTTTTCCAGAAGAAAGACATAATTTTGGCAGTTAAAAAACGTTAAATTTCAATTCTTCACCTATCTTTATGAAATTTAGTGGGTGGGTCCGTTGTCCCAAACTGAATTTTAAGACATACTTTTCCAGACAAAAAACCTTATTTTTGGCAGTTAAAAACCGTTAAATCTCAATTCTTCATCGATATTTATGAAATTTTGTGGGTAGGTTCGTTGTCCCCAACTGATTTTCACTCCATACTTTTCCAGAAGAAAAACATAATTTTGGCAGTTAAAAACCGTTACATTTAAATTTTCACCTATCTTTATGAAATTTAGTGGGTGGGTCCGTTGTCCCAAACTGAATTTCAAGACAAACTATTCCAGTCAAAAAAACTTATTTTTGGCAGTTAAAAACCGTTAAGTCTCAATTCTACACCGATATTTATGACATTTTGTGGGTAGGTTTGTTGTCAGATTTGACATGATGGCAGAATTGAAAGTGTGAGATATCCTGATGTTTCACAATTTATGCTGCATAATTCAGCCCCATAGGCGCTTGAATTTTAGGTGGAGTTGGGGTTTTTTTCAGCCCAAACTAGTAACCCCCACATGGTTTTCATGTCCCTTTCTGAGAGACTTCAAGAAGTTTCAATTTGACGTCATGATTAGCCTGCCGCATTAGCAAGTATGAAAACACGTCATCGATGACACATTTTAAGACAGAGAGAGAGAGAGAGAGAGAGAGAGAGAGAGAGAGAGAGAGAGAGAGAGAGAGAGAGAGAGAAAGAGAATCATGTACACACAGATGGACGACTTCGCTTGGGGTATGTACTGCCCGGCAGTACACATCTACTTTATTCTGTATTATTTTTTGATTTTAAAAAACATATACATATATTATATTCGGATTAAAAACAAGCTCTGAAAATTAAAAATATAAAAATTATGATTAAAATACAATTTCCGAAATCGATTTAAAAACAATTTAATCTTATTCCTTGTCGGTTCCTGATTCCACAAACATATAGATATCATATGTTTGGATTAAAAACACGCTCAGAAAGTTTAAACTAAGAGAGGCACAGTCATCTGGGGACGGTCATATAAGTTCGCAAAAAAATACCTTTTTTTTAGCTTAAATTTCAAATTTGCAAATAGATTGATGATTTACTGAACACATGACGATTGGAATGGTGGTAGTTGACGCAATAAATGAAAATAAATGCACGTCACTTTGGTATTCTGTGTCTTCGTAATCGGAGTATATATTAATACGCAACGTGCGTCCGTCCTTAGGTCCGTTAAAAAGTAATATTAACAGCTATTGTGTTTTCAGCGTAGCAATAGGGTCCGATATTTAGACGAGACAAGTATAATGCCGACGAGTCGAAGACGAGTCGCATTATACTTGTTCGAGTCTAAATATCGGACCCTATTGCTACGCTGAAAATACAATAGCGATTATATAGCTGTTCTGACCTTGATTTGTTGTTCCAAACTTACAAAATGACAGTTTTTGCGTCGATTCGTTGATCTCAGGTTTTGATAGCAGACGCCGTTTCTTATGCGCATTAGTTTTGCGCAGGCTTTGGAAAAAAACTCGATTTGACAACACAGCTGTTAAACAGCTTTTTATTAGTTCATTCGTATACAACAAAAAGAAGTTTGAGTTTTTTTAATTTTGAACAAGACTACTTATGAAGAAGACCAAAACACAACATCAACGGAAAACTAGAAACAACTCAGTGAAGAACTAGGATGCAACAAGGGGAGGAGAAGAGAACAGCTAATCGCGAGCAGACGGCAGCGAAGTTTTCAGTTTGGATGAATGGCATTTATACTTGTCTCATCATGAAGCGAATTTTTCAACCTCAGTTATAAACGATAAAACATGAATGTTAGTGCCATGGGCTGTACATCAATACTTCAGAGGGGAAGTGGGGTATTTAGTGTGGAGTTACGAGATAAGAAAAGCCGAATGCGAAAGTTTGTGTCAGTCGGCAAATGTGAGCTCACACAGGCACACAAAAACGGCTGTTCCGTGTTACCCACCTGTTTGTACTACATCTTTCAACTTTGGGCATTTTGTGGTGTTTTGGGACAAAAAATAATGAGTCCTGTTTCATCGGGAAGTTAGCAGAAAAGGGTATGCTATCGACATTTGTAAAGCTGAAAAACATTCCCGAGAAGAATTTCAAGTTGTCAGTGTATGCTGTTGTCGATTGAAACATCGTGTGGCATAGATGGCCAATGGCCGACTTCCGTAGCATTATGCTTTGATAATCGGAAAAGGGATGTGTGAGACCATCCAATCACAGCCCCCAAATTCCCCCACGTGTCCATCAGAATAGCTATATATATATATATATATATATAGACATACCGAAATACTGATGTTGCTGCTGGGGAATTGCTATATTCCGTACTTCAAAACGCTGGAGTCAATCAGTCAGTCAATACACACATTCCGAAAATAACTCTGTTGGGTTTGTATGGGTTGCGCAAGAGTGAATGCCCCTTGCCTTTACTAGGACAAACATTTCACGACTGAGCCAATCACAAGCGAGGGTGTGTCGGAAACACGTGGACAAGGAGCACGTGTGGATTTATTTGTCCCACTAAAAGCAAGGGCATTCACTCTTTCACAACCCATACAAACCCGACAGAGTTATTTCCGAACATCGTCTATCTCAATCTTAGTATTTAGTCCGAAAGGGTCCAAACGCGGACAGACGGTGGATAACATGAATTAGTTACACCCGCAGGTGCCGATTTTCCTTGATTATATAGAACGAAACACTGAGACAGACAGACATAAATAAATCAGAAGGTTCCAAAAACCTTGACACGTGCGCCAGTTCGACTTTGTCTCGGCACAGTAGAGCAAACTAGGTCAACTCATCATAACATGAACAGGGATAAAACCAATAGTATATAATCTATTTCACCGTAAAGAAAAGTGGTTTTTTAGAGACACACAAAAACAAAACAAAATTCAAAACACACAGACACACACACACACACATACACACACACACACACACGCACACACACACACACACACACACACAGACACACACACACACACAGATAAACACACACACACACACACACACACACACACACACACACACAGACACACACAAACACACACACACACAAATAAACACACACACACACACACACACACACACACACACCTGTACATGATCACGTTCACATACATTCTCGGTGTTGCTTTTCTCTCTCCCACCCCTCTGTCATCAAAAACAAATCAAGGTCAAATAAGGTCAGACAAGTACTAGGTCATGATCAAGGTCAGAACTGATGATTTTTCGATAGTGAGTAGAAAAAGAGACACGCAGATAAGCACTAAGTCGTCAGTGCAAAAAATTGGCCCATTCATCTTTTTATTTCTCCATGTATCAACAGTAGGAATGTGGATTAGCCATCAGAGAGCTAGAGGCTGTCAAGGGAATAAGTTGAGCGAAAAAACAGTGGACATTATTTCCATTCAGCTATTGCTCGCACTGGTTTTGCCTGGAAATACAATCGTTTTAATTTGTTCTGTTTTATTCCCAAGAGTTTAGTTTCACCAAAAGAAGAGAGAAGCGAATAAGAAAGAAAATATAATCAAAAAAAGGTTCATTGAGGTACACACAATAATGACGTAACAAAAAAGGAGATCTTAGAAAGTGTGTAGGTTTTTCGTTGTTGGGTATTGAATTGAATTGGTTATGTGTTTATTCGTGTGTTTGTTGGTTGGTTTGTTGGTTATTGCTCAAAAGTGAAGAAGGAAGCAATACCTTGCCAGAAAACAAGCTATCATAAGGCAGCGCACAATAATTATTTCAGTGGGTTGCACGTGCTTGTTTTCCTGTCCTTTCTCCATCGTCCCCTCCCCTCCCACCCTCCCCCTCCCCTTTCCCCCTCCCCCCAACCACAGTCCATCCCCATCCTCATTCCAACCATACCAAAACCACCTCTCCCATTCCTCATCCTCTTCTCAAACATCTAGATGAGTCAGGCCCAGGAAGGCTGCTAGGACTAAAGAGCCCTGACAAGTACACAACTCACGTTGTTGACACGTCTGACCCTGTCCCTCGTACCAGCCTACGTCACACTGGTCAGCGCACGCCCCGCTGTCCCTGTCACACTGACCGCTCGCACACTGACACCGGTACTCGCAGCTTTCCCCCCACTGACCATCTGGGCACGTGGTCAATCCTGTAACACAGACACGTAGGATGGTTTGTTTAGAGACAGGAAGACAGATAGGAGCAAAACACACATGTTAACATCTAGCCAAAACCCAAAAACCCTTGCAATCTAATAGTGCGTGGATAGCGGCAACATGTGGGCACACACGTTTGGCTGTTTAGTGAAAGGCACATTTTTTTTAAATGTGCACAAATAAACCAAAGCTCTAAAAGGTCGCACTTTCGGCAACTGCACAGGTGAACACAACACAACACACTCACCAACACACACATATACCAAGCCACACACACACACACACACACACTCACACATGCGCGCGCACGCACGCACACACACACACACACGCACACACACACGCAC
>NC_090249.1:2396624-2411624 GCF_037325665.1 Littorina saxatilis | reverse complement strand
ACGCGCGGCAGGAGTAGTCTCCATTCTTTCCGCTTCTGCCCCATGTGAGACTCCAGTGTGAACGCCAGTAAAGTATCAGCCCCTTGCTGGGAATCTATCAGGGGGGGGGGGGGGGGGGGGATCACAGCTAGCTCTCCCCTAGCCTGCTTTTGTCTATCGATCAGAGCTAGGAAAATATTTCCCCATTCTCATACACAACCTGATTAGTTTAAAACGCTGTGCGGAAATCCAAAATCAATGGCTGAACCCAGTCTCGCCGAAGGGGTCCAAATGGTACGTCTGTGTGATTTTCTTTGAGCTTAAGTTGAAGGGATGGGGGAGGGGGGGGGAGGGAGATGTATCTTTGTTCAAGGGGTATTGACCTTTTTGATTTTCCGTGCTCTGCGTTCCAACTTACAAATTATGGACTGTTTTGATTGAGAGTCGGCCAAGTGAACAACATATTTGTGTATGTATTTATGTATCTATTTTTTTTTATTGGGGGAGGGGGGTTGGCAGGGTGGGTGGGGAGGGGAGGGGGTCACCAATGAGATTCTGCACACAGAAAACCTTACTCTTGGAAATGAACTCTTTGTCGTACTACAGGGTTGCGATGAACTCCCTTTTTCAAGCCGAATCGACAATTCACCGAGACAAAGCAATCCCGGTCCCACGAGTGTTCACATTTTTAGCACTGCCTACAAATTCGATCACATCACCCCACACTCTCGGGTCAAAGGCAGAGCACTCTGGGAAGTGAACGCTCACATTGGAATCATGGGTAACGCGCCGCTTGGGGGCGCTTCCGGTCGCCGTCCCTCCATTTCCGCTCCAGCGGGCTGATTGTCTTTGCCAGCCCAGACACAGGGTGGCGAGACTTTTAGCGTCTGGGTGATCCGGGCCGGGGGACCAGTCGGGGAGTGGTGCGACCTGTGACTAATCATATCGATGGTGGATTGACCTCGTAAAGGCACAGTCGAGTCTTTCCCGTGAAAACAGTTGTTAAGCTCACCCATAGACCAAATAGCCTGGACCGCCAACTCGTCACGTGACCCTTCGAGGTTACGACGCTCGACTTTCAGGGGCGCTTAGCGTCCGGTTTGAAAGGCCAGCGATTCGAAGACAGTGAAAAGAAAAGAAAACACGCTCCAGTTATTTGTGACAATGGGAGGTGACAATGAACTGGATTTTCCAAAACTTCAAACTAAACTTAACAAAACTCATCGAAAAACATGTTCCATATTATGCACTTTAGCTGAGTTTATTTTAGCATTTTCAGAACTTACCTCGGCAACTTCGTCCATGTTTACAATCGACACCGGATATGACATCCCCCTGATTTCTGAAAGGCCATGTAAGCGTAGGTTCCTAAATGCGAGAGGCCGCTACCTCGTAATAGAGAAAAAGAGCGGAGAGAGAGCTAGTTGGCGGTCCAGGATAAATGGTCTATGGCTCACCATATGAGATCTGGTCAGGTCTGTGTATTAAGGATTGAGAATATCCCTCCGCTTGGATACGTACGAAATATTAAAATCTTGTGTGCTCTCTATACAAAATATACGTTATTTGTAGTGTGACATTGAACACAGATCGAGACAGTCTGTGTACCTCCGAGACCGAGCCAGTAGTCGAGGTGAACAAGGATTGTCGAGAATTCCTTTTACTTTTGATGATTGTACGCACGCTAACATGCTCTCTTTTGTAGTGTCAGTTAGCCGCCTAAATAGGAGTTTTTGTCGCTCAAAGAAGGAAATTCCAATGTCCAATCGGTATTTCGAGTTTGTTGGTGATAAATTAGTTATGCAGATTGCACTAAGTTTTAGTATATAACGTGATTAATACATCTCACTCTGCACCAAAGCATCTAGGCTACAGATGTGTGGCATGTGTCCAAGGTTGAAGGGTGCTCTTATCTCCAGCAAAATCCCTGGGTCGACTGTGATTTTCATTATGATCCACAGGCTTAAGGATGGAACATTTAAACCTCTGGTGTAATGGAACGGGTCGCTATACGGCAATACATTCACTTGTCAACTAGTTTGTTTGTTTGTTTGCTTAACGCCCAGCCGACCACGAAGGGCCATATCAGGGCGGTGCTGCTTTGACATATAACGTGCGCCACACACAAGACAGAAGTCGCAGCACAGGCTTCATGTCTCACCCAGTCACATTATTCTGACACCGGACCAACCAGTCCTAGCACTAACCCCATAATGCCAGACGCCAGGAGGAGCAGCCACTAGATTGCCAATTTGAAAGTCTTAGGTATGACCCGGCCGGGGTTCGAACCCACGACCTCCCGATCACGGGACGGACGCCTTACCACTAGGCCAACCGTGCCGGTTTGTCAACTAGTATTCTCAACGGAACAATGCAAGTATAAAGTTGTGTTGTGTTTTTGTGTGGGTTTTTTAAACGTCATTTGTCAGATATGTTGTTTCTTGCATAGCAATAATCTACTACGTCTTGTTAAAAAACAATATTTACCGTAAACAGACTTTTCCAAAGCACGTATATCACACTCTACGACAGCGCAACGTTTAGCTTCTGAAATCAGTATCACAATCGTGTGTGAGTGAAAGTAGCCGAGGCCAGGCAGCTAAATGTCCACAATAAATCATTTTAAAAAATGCTGGAAAGGATGGTGTGAAACAGAAAACCACGTCGGATATTGTTCGCCGACAACGCCTTGAGAAACAACTTGCCTCCAAATTGTATTTGATCACATGAACGTGTTAGGCCGCTATTTTCTCCTCCCTTTCCTAACCTAGGTGGTGGGTTCAAGTGCTAGTCTTTCGGATGAGACGAAAAACCGAGGTCCCTTCGTGTACACTACATTGGGGTGTGCACGTTAAAGATCCCACGATTGACAAAAGGGTCTTTCCTGGCAAAATTGCATAGGCGTAGATAAAAATGTCCACCAAAATACCCGTGTGGCCTGGAATAATAGGCCGTGAAAGGTGGATGCAGCGCCTAAAGGCAGTCAATCTACTGGCCGATGTGAATGCGTGATATATTGTGTAAAAAATTCCATCTCACACGGCATTAATAGGTAACATGCGCCTTGAGTCGCCTTGTGTGGTGAGATACGTGCGCAATATAAATCCTCGTAAATAAAAAATAAATAAATAAATAAAATAAATAAATGACACCGAATAACCAAACCAAGGCGTCTCTTCTTGACCCCCGCTTCCAAAGTAAAACATCTCTGACGTCAAAAGCCCAAACAAAATTCAAGAAGATGTCAAATGCGAAAAATGGCGTCACGTAAACATTCTAAGAATTTCGAGAACGAAGTTTGTCTCGGCGACTTCGAAGAAAATCAAACGTAAGGTCACCGCTAGGCTGTGCATGTAACGGTATCGTATTTCATTAAGTCAAAGGGCAGGGAAAAGCTTCTGCAGCCTCGGGAGACGGTTTGATGCATAGGTCCTTGCCGAGTTTAAGGACCAACAATTTGTCAGACACGGGTGAATGGGGATCAGCTCGTTACTCCCCCGTATCGCTACTCCCCCGGCTCGTTACTCCCCCGTATCGCTACTCCCCCGGCTCGTTACTCCCCCGTACACAGAAAATGACTGGATAACCCTGTGATAGTAAGTTGGCATGAAATATTGTTCGCCCACCCCCACCCACCCCCGCCCCCTGTCCAGCTGTTTTGTTTGTTTCTGTGTTTGTTTATCCAGACAATTTCTCCGGAAAAACAATATTTCATGCTAACTTACTATCACAGGGTTATCCAGTCATTTTCTGTGTACGGGGGAGTAACGAGCCGGGGGAGTAGCGATACGGGGGAGTAACCGTATCGTTACTCCCCCGGCTCGTTACTCCCCCGACTCGTTACTCCCCCGGCTCGTTACTCCCCCGGCTCGCTACTCCCCCGGCTCGTTACTCCCCCGGCTCGCTTCTCCCCCGGCTCGTTACTCCCCCGGCTCGTTACTCCCCCGTATCGCTACTCCCCCGTCATGCATTCTGAAATAGTATCTCTTCTGCTTAAAATATATACTTTTTTTTCAAAGATGTACTGTACACGAATGTACAGGCAGATCTGGCAGTTGTAAGTTCTTTAAACATGCTCTCTCTCTCTCTCTCTCTCTCTCTCTCTCTCTCTCTCTCTCTCTCTCTCTCTCTCTCTCTCTCTCTCTCTCTCTCTCTTGAAAATTCAATTAAGTAATAACTGCATTACTTAAGTGTAATAAAAAGGCACGGGGGAGTAACGAGCCGGGGGAGTAACGTGAAATCGATCTGTGGGTATGGATCGGGTGACCACCAGTGGGCTAGAGATTGACACTAATGAAGTAATTGAGCCCTTCTCTCTCCTTCGGCCTGACAGTCAGTCTCTGTTTCTTTCTTTCTGTGTGTCTGTGTGTTTGTCTGTCTGTTTGTCTGTCTGTCTGTCTGTCTAACTGTATGTCTGTCTGTCTGTCTGTCTGCCTGTCTGTTTGTCTGTCTGTCTGTCTGTCTGTCTGTCTGTCTGTCTGTCTGTATCTGTTTGTCTGTCTGTCTGTCTGTCTGTCTGTCTGTCTGTCTGTCTGTCTGTCTGTCTGTCTGTCTGTGTCTGTTTGTCTGTCTGGCTGTCTGTTTGTGTCTGTTTGTCTGTCTGTATATGTCTGTCTGTCTGTCTGTATGTCTGTCTGTCTGTCTGTCTGCCTGTCTGTCTGTCTGTCTGTCTGTTTGTCTGTGTCTGTCTGTCTGTCTGTCTGTCTGTCTGTCTGTGTTTGTTTGTATCTGTGTTTGTCTTAGTCTATGTTTGCCTGCGATTCTGTCTGTGCGTCCCTCTCTGCCTGCGTGTCTGTCTTTGTCTCTCTGCCTCTGTCTCTCTCTGTCTCTCTCTCTCTCTCTCTCTCTCTCTCTCTCTCTCTCTCTCTCTCTCTCTCTCTCTCTCTCTCTCTCTCTCTCTCCCTCTCTCTT
Organism: Littorina saxatilis; assembly: GCF_037325665.1. Lineage (NCBI taxonomy): Eukaryota > Metazoa > Mollusca > Gastropoda > Littorinimorpha > Littorinidae > Littorina > Littorina saxatilis. The sequence goes on along the minus strand of NC_090249.1, from coordinate 2,406,734 downwards.
TCTCTTTTGCTCTCTAGATGTAGATGTTTTTGATGTTGTAAGACTAGATCTTGCCTAAAATCTATATATTTATGTATTACAAGTCAATCGATAACTCAATCAAGTAATCTACACACACACGCACACACGCACACACACTCGCATGCACGCACGCACGCACACACGCACGCACGCACGCACGCACGCACGCACACACACACACACACACACACACACACACACATACACACACAAACACACAAACACGCGTAACAAACTATCTTAACCTCATTTTTTTCAAACGAAACCATACTAAGATGCGTGTCCCATTTTGTAAGGAGTCCTCGCAGAAAATCTATCCTTCGCATCAAATCAAATAGCGTTCAACAAAAGCACGCCAACGTAAAGGAAGAGAACTGAACGGGCTTCACGGAAGATTACCACCCGTGCTGGCAGATTGAGGTCAAGGTTATGTGAATGAATTTGAAATTGATTACTATCGCCACAAAGCATCTTTTCGTGACACAAAATTGAAGACTTTTTCAATTTCCATACCGGCCTTTGCAGGCAAGCTTCCTTCTAAAAGTGTCTGACGTTTTTTCTTCAAAAGATTTATTAAAAGCGACGCAATAGAAATGTATTGGCCTGCTTTCGACTTTTTTTCCCATATATCCGCTATTAAACCCCCGTTTGTAATCTGAAAAGACTTCCAGGCCAATTGTACCCAAGGAATTTTCATTAGTTCCAATGCAAAGTTGTGGGTGAACTTTTTCCAGGATTTTGCCAAAAGCCCACAGGCAGAGTTTTTAAATTGAACTCAACAATATAAGTATTTTTGCCTGTTCATTGAAGGTGGGTTTTTTTTCTCGAAGCGCGCGTTTAAATGGCTTTGGGCGATTGCCAGTTTGTTAAAATGCCCATTAATGCTATTTGGAAGGACCTGGTAGCTCAGTCCTTTATAAGAGCACTGTGTTGTCGTCATTTGTTCACGGGTTCGAATCCAGGCCTGGACGCCACGGGTCAACTATAGGTACAGGCTCACCTCAATGACACGTAAAAGACCTCGGTCATTCTGCCATGAGTTTAGGTGGCTGAATTCAGATAAACATTCACGCACACACCTGTGTACTGGGCTCTTGTTGCTGCCAGCTTTCCACTCGGGGGAAGCGACCCGAATTGTCCAGCAATGGGATCATAAAGTGATTGAAATGAATTCAGTGAAGCAGTTCAGTTTGTTTGTTCGTTCATGGGCTGAAACTCCCACGGCTTTTACGTGTATGACCGTTTTTACCCCGCCATTTAGGCAGCCATGCGCCGCTTTCGGAGGAAGCATGCTGGGTATTTTCGTATTTCTATAACCCACCGAACTCTGACATGGATTACAGGATCTTTTTCGTGCGCACTCGGTCTTGTGCTTGCGTGTACACACGGGGGTGTTCGGACACCGAGGAGAGTCTGCACACAAAGTTGACTCTGAGAAATAAATCTCTCGCCGAACGTGGGGACGAACTCACGCTGACAGCGGCCAACTGGATACAAATCCAGCGCGCTACCGACTGAGCTACATCCCCGCCCCAAGCAGTTCAGTGATGGGCAGGAAAAGCTGTCATAACGCCCTGCTTGTAGGGACAATTACTCGATTGTCACAACACTTTTAGCTCAAAATCTTTCTCTTGGGATTGCATTTCACGCTAATCGAGGAGGTAAAAGAAGAAAGGGAGAATGCTTTATGTCCTACAGGCTAAATATTTCGCCTCTTAAGGACAAGATATGGGTTATATGGATAGAGTTTTACGCCTTCATGGCTTTTGACAAGATACACAAGTGTATGCGTGTTTAGATGGTATCAGCCATCTGCACTTATGGCAGAATGACCGAGGTCTGTTACGTGCCATTGCGGTGACACGGGGTTGGGACATGGCTTCCGTCTCTGGGTCTGCGCATAAAGTTGCCCCGTGTCCGTCCCGGCCCGAATTCGAACCTGCGACCTTCCGAATACAAGTCCAGTGCTCTACCAACTGAGCTACCGGGACCCTAATCGAGGAGGGCGGCGGTTTATCTCTTTTAACAGGGTGACACAGTTCTTTTTTATATTTAGTCAAGTTTTGACTAAATATTTTAACATCGAGGGGGAATCGAAACGAGGGTATGGTGTATGTGCGTCTGTCTGTGTGTGTGTGTGTGTAGAGCGATTCAGACTAAACTACTGGACCGATCTTTACGAAATTTGACATGAGAGTTCCTGGGTATGAAATGCCCGAACGTTTTTTTCATTTTTTTGATAAATGTCTTTGATGACGTCATATCCGGCTTTTCGTGAAAGTTGAGGCGGCACTGTCACGCCCTCATTTTTCAACCAAATTGGTTGAAATTTTGGTCAAGTAATCTTCGATGAAGCCCGGGGTTCGGTATTGCATTTCAGCTTGGTGGCTTAAAAATTAATTAATGACTTTGGTCATTAAAAATCGGAAAATTGTAAAAAAAAAAAAAAATTTATAAAACGATCCAAATTTACGTTTATCTTAATCTCCATCATTTTCTGATTCCAAAAACATATAAATATGTTATATTCGGATTCAAAACAAGCTCTGAAAATTAAATATATAAAAATTATTATCAAAATTAAATTGTCCAAATCAATTTAAAAACACTTTCATCTTATTCCTTGTCGGTTCCTGATTCCAAAAACATATAGATATGATATGTTTGGATTAAAAACACGCTCAGAAAGTTAAAACAAAGAGAGGTACAGAAAAGCGTGCTATCCTTCTTAGCGCAACTACTACCCCGCTCTTCTTGTCAATTTCACTGCCTTTGCCATGAGCGGTGGACTGACGATGCTACGAGTATACGGTCTTGTTGAAAAATGGCAGCTACTTGACTAAATATTGTATTTTCGCCTTACGCGACTTGTTTTTAAATGGGACAGGGGGATCAGCCTAACATTAACATATATGTTTAACACGTTCGACAAAAAACTCTCGCATTCAAAAAATCCACCCGAGATTACATTTAATAATAATAATAATAAAGTGTATTTATATTGCGCCTATCCCTTACAAAAAACAAAAATATTTGGCTCTAAGCGCATTACAACATGTGAAGGACTTGGTACAATCAAGTCTGACAAGTACAACAGCACAATATACAGTCGGTCTCTTAGGTAAAAGCAGCTTCGACAGTTAAACACTTCTACTAAAAGATCCTCTAACAATTTACAAACATAGTTAAAGAACATCGAGTTAATAGGAATTAAAAAAAAAAAAAAAAAAAAAAAAAAAAAAAAAAAAAAAAAAAAAAAAAAAAAAAAAAAAAAAAAAGGAAAACGACACATAGGCCTACACTGAGTGAAAAAGGGAAGGGCGTTTACTTTACAATCTCGGACATGTTTGCAAGGCATGTTGAAATGTGCACAAGGTAGACCTTTTCACACAACGTAAACTGACATCGGAATTACACTGACATAAATACAACTCTGTCGAAAACAAAAGCGAAGGACAAATGACAGCCTTGTTGAACGACCTCCAAACGTCAGTACCTCTCGTGATACCAGATATGTTTAGACAACCCATGAATTGAAATGAGAGACGATTGAAAAGTTCAGACGAAGGCTGGCTGGGTGCGCGAGCGCTGGGAGTTGGAAAATAACTCCCTTACATAATATTACTAAAAACGCACAGGTCAACTGTGATAAATTGCAAGCCTTTTTCATTATAGGTTAGGTATATAAGCCTCTCTTGCTCCTCTATTCGTGTGTTTAGGGTTGTGGATCTGTTGTCCTTTTTACATTTAGTCAAATTTTGACTAAATTATTTAACATAGAGGGGGAATCTAGACGAGGGTCATGGTGTATGTGTGTGTGTGTGTGTGTGTGTGTGTGTGTGTGTGTGTGTGTGTGTGTGTGTGTGTGTGTGTGTGTGTGTCTGTCTGTCTGTCTGTCTGTCTGTGCGTGTGTGTGTGTGTGTGTGTGTGTGTGTGTGTGTGTGTGTGTAGAGCGATTCAGGGTAAACTATTGGACCGATCTTTATGAAATGTTACATGAGAGTTCCTGGGTATGATATCCCCAGACTATTTTTTTCATTTTTTGGATAAATGTCTTTGATGACGTCATATCCAGCTTTTTGTAAAAGTTGAGGCACACCCTCATTTTTCAATCAAATTGATTGAAATTTTGACTAAGCAATCTTCGACGTAGGCCGGACTTTGGTATTGCATTTAAGCTTGGAGGCTTAAAAATTAATTAATGACTTTGGTCATTAAAAATCTAAAAATTGTAATTAAAATTATTTTTTTTATAAAATGATCCAAAATTACGTTCATCGTATTCTTTATAATTTTCTGATTCCAAAAACATATAAATATGTTATATTCGGATTAAAAACAAGCTCTGAAAATTAAAAATATAAAAATTCTGATTAAAATACAATTTCCGAAATCGATTTAGAAACAATTTCATCTTATTCCTTGTCGGTTCCTGATTCCAAAAACAAATAGATATGATATGTTTGGATTAAAAACACGCTCAGAAAGTTAAAACGAAGAGAGGTACAGAAAAGCGTGCTATGCAGCACAGCGCAACCATTACCGCGCTAAACAGGCTCGTTAATTTCACTGCCTTTTGCAGGAGCGGCGGATTACGGCCATTGTGACAAAATGCAGTGCGTTCAGTTTCATTCTGTGAGTTCCACAGCTTGACTAATTGTAGTAATTTCGCCTTACGCAACTAGTTCTGTTCTATCGTCTGTTTTCTTGTTTGTTCTGCTTTGTTTGTGTGCCTCAGTGAAGAAGACTATTTTTTGCTCAATCTTGTTTGTGCTTTGTATTAATTTGTGACTAAGCTCTATTGATGTCAACTTGGCTGAACATTTTGATTGTGTACTATTTGTTTATTTGGTTCGTCTTCTTCGTTCACACGTAAGTAGAGTCTGTTATGGTATTTTTATCAGGTCAACAAGTGTTACCTTTACTCAGCCTCACATTTACTTCTTGAGCCGCTGTTGCCGCTCTGAGATAAATTTGTCACAGCAAACAAGAGCGTAGGGATCTGAAACTCTAGGCTGGCTAATTGAAATTGTCCCGCCTTGGGGACGGATAAGAATCTTGTGACACTGAACTCGGGTACGGATGACATTCTCACCTGCACGTCACCTTCAAACTTAAACTTGAATACAATTACCCTTCTCACACTCTTAATAAACAAATATCTTTCTGTTTCGTCTATGCAAAGAGGAAAGAAGAGATTAAGCAATAACCCTGGAATAACTTTTGAACAAAAACATTAAAAACAAGAAATTCCTCCGAGGTAGGAAAAACACCCCCGTCAGAGAACTCAGAACTTTATTACATGCGGAGAGAGAGAGAGAGAGAGAGAGAGAGAGAGAGAGAGAGAGAGAGAGAGAGAGAGAGAGAGAGAGAGACAGAGACAGAGACAGAGAGACAGAGAGACAGGGAGACAGGGAGACAGAGAAACAGAGAGACAGAGAGAGAGTCAGAAGTCAGAAGTCAGAAGCCAGAAGTCAGAAGTCAGAAGTCAGAAGCCAGAAGCCAGAAGTCTGAAGTCTGAAGTCTGAAGTCTGAAGTCTGAAGTCTGAAGTCTGAAGTCAGAAGTCAGAAGCCAGAAGTCAGAAGTCAGAAGTCTGAAGTCTGAAGTCTGAAGTCTGAAGTCAGAAGTCAGAAGTCTGAAGTCTGAAGTCAGAAGTCAGAAGCCAGAAGCCAGAAGCCAGAAGTCAGAAGTCAGAAGTCAGAAGTCTGAAGTCAGAAGTCAGAAGTCAGAAGTCAGAAGTCAGAAGTCAGAAGTCAGAAGTCAGAAGTCTGAAGTCTGAAGTCTGAAGTCAGAAGTCAGAAGTCTGAAGTCTGAAGTCTGAAGTCAGAAGTCAGAAGTCAGAAGCCAGAAGTCAGAAGTCAGAAGTCAGAACGTTTATTCGCGTAAAGGGTACGTCGAGGTTGGTGGCAGTGAGAATGGTTATTTCCCTTTGACCATTAATATGTCACTCTTAATCTTAATCCACCAATAACTCCCTAACCGTGTGTTTGACTGGTCCCAATTTTTGTAAGGACCGTCTCAGGAATGTATAGAACCTGTTCACCAAGTTTGGTGACGATCGGTCCGTTCATTCTTGAGATCTATATGCGAACACAAACAAACAAACAAACAAACAAACAAACACATCGAGTGAAACCTATACACACCCCTATACCGGGGGTGTAAAAAACCGGTCAGTCGTTTTTGTCAAAGACGGTAACATAAATGCACGTATCAGACCTGTGCACACTCAAAACGCTTATCAGTAGTAAACAAACCAAATTTCAGTACTTTTTTTAAATGTTTCAGTAGTAAGCTGTAACGACAGTTCAAGACAAAATTCTGCTCACAAAGCACACAAACTGTTTTCTTCTTCTTTGGTGACAGAGCTGTGGCCGAGGTCTTGTCGGCTACGTAGCGGCTTTACGCATTATGCGCAGAGCCTACGGACACCGTAAGATAAAACGTGGTGGGCATGACGCGAGCGTAGCGAAACTTGCGCCGCTACGTTCACCGTCATCCTTTTCGAGTCCACAGTCATGTTCACCACCATATATATATATATATGTGTGTCCTTGCCCTTACATATGATCTATGGTGGTTTTCGGGATTGGTTAGACGGGAGGTAAAGTACCTTTAAATTAATTCAAAGAAACTTCGGCGTATAAAACCTTTCAACGGTTTCGAGTTCCCCAGCCTACATTGCTTCAGATCAAAGCAGCCAAACACAGAGACTTACAATTTCCAAAAGAAAATAATGATATTGCATGCGTCGTGAGGATATTGATTGTTTTGCAAACTAAAAATCAACGATCGCATTTCTTTTCCTTTGATGATGATTAACACCCAAGCACGGACCGAGTCTCCTACATGCATGGACACTATCAATTAGGTGTAATGGCTACATTACCAATAAAAGAAAGAGGAAATGCGTGTATGGAGCTCAGGCGGGATTTTGGAGGATCTAGGATCTCGAACTGATGCGTGTAACTCTCTCTCTCTCTCTCTCTCTCTCTCTCTCTCTCTCTCTCTCTCTCTCTCTCTCTCTCTCTCTCTCTCTCTCTCTCTCTCTCTCTCTCTCTCCCTCTCTCTCTCTCTATCTCTCTCTCTCTCTCACACACAGACACAGACACACACACACACACACACACACACACACACACATACACATGTACACATACTATCTTTTTCTCTCCCTCTCGCTCTGTTCTCTCTTCTCCCATTCCAACTCGACTGGGCTGTGTATCGAGAGGACGACCTGCTGGTGAACTCTTGTGCCGTCAACGTGGCCAGGCCCCAACGACAACCTGTCTACAGGACTGTGCGTGACGTCAGGGCCATAGACAGAGAAGCCTTCAAAGCGGACATCACGGCGATGCTGCAAGAGCTGGGCCCTGACGTCACTGCCCAGCAGCTGGAGGACGGCCTTCGTCGACTGCTAGACAAGCACGCCTCAGCTATGGAGCGGCGTGTGCCATCAGGTCGCACATCTCCGTGGTACTCTGCCATCAGCGGCCAGCTCCGACAGGCCAAACGCGATCGTCGGCTGACGCTTGACGAGCAGATATTCTGGACCGCGAAGGAGGCGGTTGCTCAGCTTGTTCAGCGGGCCAAGGAAGACTACTGGAGCTCTAAGATTGAGTCCAGTGCGTCGACCAAGGCTCTGTTCAGCAACAGCAAACGTCTCCTTGGGAAGAGTAAGGACTCCACCCTCCCCACAGACATTCCCACCGAAGATCTCTCTGACGCCTTCTCTGACTTTTTCTCTAGCAAGGTTCAGAAGATCAGAGAGGAGCTGGACAGCGCGACTCCCACACCATCCTCGCCGTTCACAGATGACGTGGAACAGACGGCGTCATCCTTTGTTGGTTTCAGACCCGTGACCGAGAAAGAGGTGAAGCGTGTCATCACTAAATCCGCTCCCAAAACATGTGCCCTTGACCCCATCCCCGTCCCACTGCTTGTAGAATGCCCAGATGAACTCCTGCCTGTTATCACTTCTATCATCAACTCTTCTCTTCTCTCTGGCACCTTTCCATCCACATTCAAACAGTCCATTGTCCTCCCCCTTCTCAAGAAACCGTCCTTAGATCCGAACACCCTGAAAAACTACCGTCCTGTCAGCAACCTCTCTTTCCTCTCCAAGATCACTGAAAAACTTGTTCTTTCTCAACTCTCTGACTATCTTCACTCTCACAACCTCTTTCCTATCACACAGTCCGCCTACCGAGCAGGTCACAGCACCGAGACAACGCTTGTTCGTGTCATGAATGACCTCCTGCGCGCGATGGATGGTGGTAATCTCTCCATTCTCACCCTACTCGACCTCTCAGCAGCTTTCGACACAATAGACCATCAGATCCTTCTTGACCGCCCCCATCTCTCTTTCGGACTTTCCGGCACAGCACTCACCTGGTTTCAATCCTATCTCTCGGACAGAACACAGACAGTCTCAGCAGGCAACCACACTTCCAAAACTTCCACCCTTTCACTAGGAGTTCCTCAAGGATCTGTCCTCGGGCCAGTCCTTTTGATCCTCTACACCAAACCTCTATCAACTCTCATCAGCCACCACTCGGTTTCCAGTCAAACCTTTGCAGATGACACACAACTCCGGGGCTCTTGCCCCCCGGATCAGCTCGATTCCACCATCCGCCGCGTGCAGGACTGTGTCGACGACGTCAAGCGCTGGATGACCTGCAACAAACTAAAACTAAACGACGACAAAACCGAAGTCCTACTCATCCACCCTAAAAACAAGCCTCTCCCTCCTTCCGTTCCTTCTTCTATCTCTGTAGGCAACTCTGACATCAAACTCTCATCCTCTGCTAGAAACCTTGGAGTGACCTTCACAGACACCCTCTCCGTGGAAAAGCACATCACGAACATGTGCAGATCCGCATACACTGAGATCAGAACAATTAGCAGCATTAGACATCTTCTTTCCTTTGACGCCACCAAAACTCTTGTCTGCTCTCTCATTCTCTCCAAATTTGACTACTGCAACGCTCTACTCACAGGCATTCCCCAGCACCTCACAGACAAACTTCAGAAAGTCCAAAACACAGCAGCTAGACTCATCTTCAGGGCAAAGAAACACGACCACATACAACCACTCATGCAACAACTCCACTGGCTTCCTATATCTTCCCGCATCATACACAAGACCGCCAACATCTGCTTCAACTCTTTCACTGATCCTCACTTTCCTGTCTATCTTTCTGAACACTTTTTTTTTTTTTTTTTTTTTACATTTTATTTCCTTTATATACACATAAACACAGCAAAGCATACATCATACACCGAGTTTGTCAACAAAGCGTATACACACGTACATACCTAGACAAGACACAGACATAGACAGTAGGGTGGGATGTTGGAAAGACAGGGGATATGGAAGGGGGGGGGGAACTGAGGTTGTGGGGGGGAGGGGGGGGTTGTAACTGAGGTTGGGGGAGGGGAGGGGGGTAGGTGGGGGCGGTGGTCACAATTTAGCCTCCAAGTATATATGGGGTTTAATTATTGGCATAAAAGTATTGTATAACCTGTTATGAGTAAATGGGTCAGGGGGTATCACATTCAAAAATGTTCATACGAAATCAATCAATACAATTATCCTATAGCATCAATGAAAAAAGTGTCTATATAAACACCACTCTTTTTCAAATTTACCATAATAATTATTTACACTAGCATTATACTTTTCGATGAAAAACCTTTGTTTAGCAATTTTCACAAAAACATTTAGTGTTGGGACTGTCTTATTTAATTTGGCTCCAAATATACTTTGTTTGGCAAGGAGAATAAACAAATCAAAAACAGCATCCGTATGAAAGTTGTCTAAATACCCTAAAATGACTAGCTCTTTTGACAAATTCAAATTACTGCAATGTGTGAAATTTTGACATAACCATTCTGTGAAATCAGACCAGAAAAGCTTAACTCTTGTGCACTCCCAAAACAAATGTTCTAAGGTTTCCTCTTCCTGTGTACAAAAGCTACATAGTGATGTGTCAGAAATTTTCATCAAAAATAACAGGCGTTGAGTGGGAAAAATTCTATGTAGTATTCTATATTGGAACCACCTTAGGTATGTGTCTTGTGTAGTT
>NC_090249.1:2395212-2396424 GCF_037325665.1 Littorina saxatilis | reverse complement strand
AGGGAGGCATGACGTCATGATGCATTAATTGACGTCAAAGACTTTCGACCGTGACGTATTCTTCCTACGCGAGCTTTATCCATAGACTTGGAAACTACGGAATTTCTACCCGTCCAAAACGGCCTTGGGTGGCGTTTGCTGAAAAAATGGGGGCGACTATTGCACCCACCGTATTTTTGTTAGTATGGTTCCAATTTTGGGTGAACTTCCATCTCCAACTGTAGCACGTAGCCGGGCACAAAGAATCCTTCTTTATCATGTATTATTCGGTATGCACATTTCTCAAGTCGATTACAGTATAGCGTTCACAGGATACCTCCAGCTTCGCTGGGACAAACAAACAAACACACACACAAACACACAAACAAACAAACAAACAAACAAATTAAGTAGATGTGCAACGCCAAGGCACTGCATACCCCAGCGAAAGACAAACCTCTCTCTCTCTCTCTCTCTCTCTCTCTCTCTCTCTCTCTCTCTCTCTCTCTCTCTCTCTCTCTCTCTCTCTCTCTCTCTCTCTCTCTCTCAAGCACACACACACACGAACACACACACACACACACACACACATACCTCAAGTTACACACGTACAAACATACACACTCACTCACACGCACTCACTCACTCTCTCACACACACTTCATACACACAAAACACCCCCCCCCATACGCACATATAGACAGACGGACATAAACACCTTTACAAACAAACACACATACACACACACATACACTTACGCACAAACACACTCCCACCCACCCGCTCTCTCTCTCTCTCTCTCTCTCTTTCTCTCTTAAAAAAAACACACACACACACACACACACACACACGCATTGACTCACACAAATCTCATACACACAAAACACACACTTATACGCACATACAAGGTGGGCCTAGTGGTAAGGCGTCCGCTCCGTGATCGGGAGGTCGTGGGTTAGAACCCAGGCCGGGTCATACCTAAGACTTTAAAATTGGCAATCTAGTGGCTGCTCCGCCTGGTGTCTGGCATTATGGGGTTAGTGCATGCTAGGACTGGTTGGTCCGGTGTCAGAATAATGTGACTGGGTGAGACATGAAGCCTGTGCTGTGACTTCTGCCTTGTGTGTGGCGCACGCTTTATCTCAAAGCAGCACCGCCCTGATATGGCCCTTCGTGGTCGGCTGGGCGTTAAGCAAACAAACAAACAAACAAATACGCACATAGACAGACGGA
>NC_090249.1:2382712-2390212 GCF_037325665.1 Littorina saxatilis | reverse complement strand
ACACTGTGCATACGCACGCACACACCTACACACACACACACATTGACTGACACAAATCTCATACACACACTTATACGCACATAGATCGGCACGGTTGGTCTAGTGGTAAGGCGTCCGCCCCGTGATCGGGAGGTCGTGGGTTCGAACCCCGGCCGGGTCATACCTAAGACTTTAAAATTGGCAATCTAGTGGCTGCTCCGTCTGGCGTCTGGCATTATGGGGTTAGTGCTAGGACTGGTTGGTCCGGTGTCAGAATAATGTGACTGGGTGAGACATGAAGCCTGTGCTGCGACTTCTGTCTTGTGTGTGGCGCACGTTATATGTCAAAGCAGCACCGCCCTGATATGGCCCTTCGTGGTCGGCTGGGCGTTGAGCAAACAAACAAACAAATACGCACATAGACAGTCGGACACACACACCTTTACAAACAAACACATATACACACTCATACACACACAAACATACACACAAACTCATGCACACACACACATTCACACACACACACACTCTCTCTCTCTCAAACACACACACACACACACACACACACACACACACACACACACACACACACACTCACTCACTCACTCTCTAACAAAAAACTTCATAAACACAAAACACACACCCATACGCACATATGGACAGACGGACATGCACACCTTTACAAACAAACACACATACACGCACACACATACACTTATGCCCACACACACGAGTACAGACTCATGCACGCGTGCGCACGCACGCACGCACACACACACACACACACACACCACACACATACGAGTACAGACTCATGCACGCGTGCGCGCACACACAAATACACACACACACACACACACACACAGTAACACTAACACACGTCTGCCGTGTGCTGACAAAACCGAGTAAGTCCACTGAAGCTAGTTCTGAGATAAACGACTTTTTCTGTTTTATTACATTTCTCAAAAGTGACGATTATCTTGATCAACCTACAGAGATAATAAGATAAATAGCATTATTGTACGTTTACAACCCGAGTTTGATAATGATCTGATGGATGGTTTTTGTTTTGTTGGGCATTTTGTGGACTTACTTGGTTTTGTCACTTTTTTCCATTATATCAGATCTAAAAAATTTGACAGATCTAAGCAAGTGGACTTACTTGGTTTTGTCAAAACATTTGGAAGAAAAAGTAGCGCTTTTTTTGAGGATGAAAGTCGCTTGTTCATTTCAATGCGTTATTCTCTCAGGTGCCAGGAGAAACGTTCCGTATAACTCTCGCTTACTCTATTACACATGTCGTGTGCACATTAGAGCGCTTACTTCCCTTTGCTTATTTGATCTCTAAACAACGCTCTGGCTCATTTCGGTACGATTCTCACAGATACTTTCGAAGCGAACCTGTAACAATGTGTGCGTTTGTGTGTTTGTTCTGATTAAAACCAGTCTTGATCTAAGGACTATGTCCAGTCAAGAATAAAAGCTGGTTCTTGTGTATGACTGTGTACGTGAGTGTTAGTTTGAGTGCCTTGGAGAATGATGAGCATATCAGATTGCGGTGATTTGCTAAAATACATATTATTCAAGTACAATTTTTTAAGCTACACAGCATGTTTTTTGTTCCGGTAATGTTTTGTTGTTGTAAGTTTGGGTGGTACGGTTACTACTATAGTTACAGCCTTAAATCACATTATTTGAAATTCAAATCAAACACTATTTACCCGGGTTTGATGTCTTAAAAATCGTTTCTTGAAATTGTTATTAAGAAATATTTCTGGACATTAAAATGCTAGCACAGGCACGAAAGGGATTTTATTGCATGTGTCAATGTTTCCTGAATCTATTTATAGATGTGTTACGTTTGAATTGATATTAAGCAATTCAGGTGCCGTGTGGACATGGTACGGAAACATTCACTGTCCCGATTGACGGGTTTTAACAGCGAGGACGCAATTTTTGTGAAGGCGTTTTAGTTCTGCTTCTTCTTCTTCTTTTGCGTTCGTGGGCTGAAACTCCCACGTACACGTGTGCTTTTGCACGAGTGGATTTGTACGTGGATGGCCGTTTTTACAAAACCATTTAGGCAGCCATACGCCGTTTTCGGTGAAAGCATGCTGGGTATTTTCGTGTTTCTATGGTTACAACTCGCTATTGCCGCGGCCCGTTGTTGCCGCGGCCCGTTATTGCCGCAACCCGCTATTGCCGCAACCCGTTATTGCCGCAACCCGCTATTGCCGCGGAACTTTCCCGCAAGAAAGATCCCCTGATTCCGGTTTTGTTAAAAAAAATGTGCGCCAGTTAGATGCCATCAAACAACAGAGTTGGTAACTCTGCCGTGTGTTACGCGTGATTGTTCTGAAAAGTGACTATTACATGATTGTTCTGAAAGTCTACTATTTATTTCATCGTAATCATGTAAGCCCTCATACGTGATTGTTCTGAAAGCTTACTAATTTACATGATTGTTCTGAAACTCTACTAAAGGTAAACTTGCTTCACCCGTGAAATGTAGTCAGATATGGAACAATATGTATACCCCTGCCCAACGAAGTGTGTTTGAGTTGATCCGTCTTCTGTGTGCGCGACAGCTTCAGATGTGTGTTTGAGTTGATCCGTCTCTCCACTCCCTTTTTTTAGGTGTAGGGGGTGGGGGAGGTTTGTTCATATCAACTGACACTTTATCAAACCATTTGAATAATTCATATACAAAATTCTGGTGGTTGCTGTGTAATAAAAAAACCAAGTGTCATTGAAAACAGAGATGTGCTAATACATTTAGCTTTCATGTGTGTGTATGTTACGCGTGATTGTTCTGAAAAGTGACTATTACATGATTGTTCTGAAAGTCTACTATTTATTTCATCGTAATCATGTAAGCCCTCATACGTGATTGTTCTGAAAGCTTACTAATTTACATGATTGTTCTGAAACTCTACAAAAGGTAAACTTACTTCACCCGTGAAATGTTGTCAGATATGGAACAATATGTATACCCCTGCCCAACGAAGTTGGAGGGGGGTATACTGGATTCACTTTGTCCATCTGTCTGTGTGTATGTCTGTATGTATATATGGAACAATATTTTGATACAATGATACTAAATCTTAAGTGATATTGATATTTATACCCCAGCCAAATGAAGTTGGAGGGGGGTATACTGGATTCACTTTGTCCGTCTGTCTGTGTGTATGTCTGTATGTAAATGGAACACTATTTTGATACAATGAACCCCCGCCCAATGAATACAAACTCAACAAGTAATACGTTTCATACATTCAACATGTCTTCTTTATTGTTCTCAACTCAAAATTGAAATTAAATGTTCAAAGACAAAAATTATATATAATCTTCAAAAATGTAATGATTCTTCTTGAGTATTCCCAACTCAAAATTCAAGTTACAGGTTCAAAGGGACACATAGAAACTTTTGAATTTTCCTCTTTGCCATGCTTAGGTGGCGAGGTCACCAAAATGGATCGAAAGGCTTGGCAAAGAGGGAAAATGGAAGCTACTTTTTGCCCCGTTAAAGACGAAAGGCACAACAAATAATTTTTACAAATGAAACTTTTTTTATGAACTAAAAATTCAAGTGGAGAGGGAATGAGAGACGTGAGGAGGTATCCGGGGTTGCGAGATGTGTGGGGAGTCTGGGCTATAAAGTTCTTGCACGCGAGACAATATACTTCTTTGTGGTTTTTTTTTTTTTTGGGGGGGGAGTATTTTGTTTATCAACTCTCTCTCTCTCTCTCTCTCTCTCTCTCTCTCTCTCTCTCTCTCTCTCTCTCTCTCTCTCTCTCTCTCTCTCTCTCTCTCTCTCTCTTTGAATATTTGTGTCATCCTAAATGTTAGGGGGGGGGGCAAAAAGACATGTTTACCCCCCCCCCCCCCCCACCCCAGGAACAGCTGCCCCCCCCCCCTCCGTTTCCGACGCCAGTGCACTGAGTACATATGCACACACAGACCACACATACACACACATGAAAGCTACATTTATTAGCACATCTGTTTTTAGTGACACTTTTTTTTTATTACACAGCAACCACCAGGGGTAGGGGTATACATTATTATTGTTCCATATCTGACAACATTTCACGGGTGAAGCAAGTTTACCTTTAGTAGAGTTTCAGAACAATCATGTAAATTAGTAAGCTTTCAGAACAATCACGTATGAGGGCTTACATGTTTACGATGAAATAAATAGTAGAGTTTCAGAACAATCATGTAATAGTCACTTTTCAGAACAATCACGCGTAACAGCCGTGTGCTGACAAAACCGAGTAAGTCCATTTAAAAAAAAGAAGATATTTTTCGTTCATCAAAAAAACCAAATCAATGCGCATCTTTTGTGTTCATTTCTACTTTTTAGAGTCCTTAAATAAGCAGATATGACCGGCCCCCGTAGCGCAGTGGTTAGCGCATCGGGCTGTGGGCCGGGAGGTCGTGGGTTCGAATCCCATCAGGGTCATGTGGGTTTTTCGGGCTACGGTCGGCTCCTACCCAGAGTGGAAGTGCTATGGTTCCTATGGGAAGGCTGGAATCACACAGCCGAGTGTCATTCACTTAACGAATGCGACTTTGAGGGTGCTCAGGTTCTGTTTACCTGACCAACACCGCAGGTGCGGCAGTTCTCGGGCCTGGTTGACGCCAGGAAATATTATGACAGTAAGCGTAGAGTGCTGCCCTGTCATGTAGTCTCAAACTTTAATGAAAGTTCATAGCATCATCATTATCATCATCCTCATTTCATTAATCATCCAAAATTATAAAGTGTCCTTGCTCTTGTGGCCCTTCATGCCCGGAGCTCTCATGGTGACCTTGGTCTCAGTGTTCCTGTTCGATCCTTCCCTGAATAGTACTTCTGCTGTCAGTCCTCAACGTGTGACGTTCTGGGGGGTCGACGGAGGGACGTGGTGGCGGTCTGCTCTCTGGAGGGGACCCTCACTCAGTCTGGCTCCGCGACTTAGCTGTCAATGTCGTTAGTAGGGGGCATAGTAGGTAGTGGGCTGCGTCCGTTAGCTCGGGACAGACCCACTACTGAACACCGTCGAAGTGACTCAGCAGAAGTGCAGTGTCATCTTCCGAGGGTAGCCTACCGCAACGACCCGACATCCCTCCCTGGAGCGTCTGTAAAATCGACAAGTCTGGCAGCGGAACGAAATTCAGATGCGGATGGAACAGTGAGTGCAGGGACAGGGCGGCGTGAGTGCACACCGGGACAAGGAACAGGTGTAAGGGAAGAAAAAAAAAAGAAAAAAAAAAGAAAAAAAAAAAAAAAAAAAAAAAAAAATAAGCAGATATGAACAAGTAAGTCCACAACCAAAAACAACTTTTTAAGTATGCATGAATGTTTTGGCAAAACAAAGTAAGTTTAAGGGGTTCCTAATTTTCGTATAATGATAGTTTCAAAATTCTTGTCAGAGGACTCATACAATAAAAAAAAAAACCGCTTCAGTGGACTTACTCGGTTTTGTCAACACACGCCAGAACTGTGAGGGTTTGTTCCATGCTCAACGTCATTTCTACCGGTTTTTTCCGATGACGTGGTAGGCTATCATGAATGACAGACAGACTTCCATTTGCGCGGGTGACAGAGGAGGGAAAGCTGATTTGTGATGGTCATAGATACCATAAAAGAGGTGAAAATGGTGATACAGCGCACACACACACACCACGACCCTCGTCTCGATTCCCCCTCTATGTTAAAACATTTAGTCAAAACTTGAATAAATGTAAAAAGAACAAACAAAGTTCCGCGGCAATAGCGGGTTGCGGCAATAACGGGTTGCGGCAATAGCGGGTTGCGGCAATAACGGGCCGCGGCAATAGCGGGTGCCTCCCGTTTCGATAACCCACCGAACTCTGCTTTGGACTGCACGATCTTTTCCGTGCGCACTTGGTCTTGTGCTTGCGTGTACACACGAAGGGTGATAAGGCACCAGCAGGCCTGCACGTAAGTTGACCTGGGATATCGGTAAAATCTTCACCTTAATTACCCGTCAGGTGCGGCCGGGATTCGAACCCACGACCTTCCGCTTTGGTAAGTCTTTTTTTTTTTCAAAATGATATTTTTTGTCCATCAAAAAGAAAAAATCAATGCGCATCTTGTGTGCTAATTTCTACTTTTTAGAGTGCTTAGATAAGCAGATATGAACAAGTAAGTCCACAACCAAAAACAACTTTTTAAGTGTGCATGAATGTTTTGACAAAACCAAGTAAGTCCAAGGGGTTCCCAATTTTCCTATAATGATAGTTTTAAAATTCTTGTCAGACGACCCATACAGAAAATACGTCATTTTAAGTTTAGAACTCACAAATGACGTCATTTAAAGTTTAGAACACACAAATGACCTCTTTCGATAAGGCGAGACATAATGACGTCACCTTATGACGTTTTATTTTAAACATTTTTCTTCTCTATCTCTATATAATTCACCTGACGATCCTTGTCTCCTCTCTCTCTCCCTCCCTCTATCCCTCCCTCTATCCCTCCCTATCTCTCTCTTTTCCTCCCTCCATCTCTCTTTCTATCCCTCCCAACCTCTCTCGCTATCTCTCTCCCTCTTACTCTCTTTCTCCTTCCCTAATTCCTCTTTCCCTTTATTTCTCTCTCTCCCTCCATCCCCCCCCCCCTCCCCCTCGACCCTGATTTCTTTCCCCTCTCTCACTCTCTCCCTGTTTAGTCTCTCTCTCACTCTCTCCCTGTTTACTCTCTCTCTCTCTCTCTCTCTCTCTCTCTCTCTCTCTCTCTCTCTCTCTCTCTCTCTCTCTCTCTCTCTCTCTCTCTCTCTCTCTCTCCATCTTGTGCAAATTCGTAATGTTAACGTTATTTTCACTGTTTTGTCATTTATCTTGACAACACTTCTTCTTTAGCAGCCATGCTTGCACCAAAACTAGCACCCCTACTAACAAGTAAAATGCCGCAAGAATATTCGGATTGACTTTGACGTCATACTGGCAAAAACATTGCATTCTGATTGGTTATAGCGTCATACAGGTTCTTGTGATTGGTGGATGGACTTACTTGGTTTTACCAGCAAATTGACATGTAATTTTTTTGGAGAAATGTTTGAAGTTGTGGACTTACTTTTCTATATCTCCTTATCTATTTATTTTACAAAGTCAAAATTTACACACAGGCTGCTTCTTGATTTCTTAGTTTTGATGAACAAAAAGATATCATTTTTGGGAAAAAATGGACTTACTCGGTTTTGTCAGCACATGGCAGATGTACTTTAAACAGTTTTTAAGGTGTGGACTTACTTTTTTATATCTCCTTATCTATTTATTTCACAAAGTCACAATTTACACATAAGGTGCGCCTTAATTTCTAAGCTTTGATGAACAAAAAATATCATTTTTGAAAAAAATGGACTTACTCGGTTTTGTCAGCACACGGCAGACGTGCACAAAATGAACACAAACACACACACTGCGCGCGAGAGAAAGACTACAGGGAGGCATGACGTCATGATGCATTAATTGACGTCAAAGACTTTCGACCGTGACGTATTCTTCTTACGC
>NC_090249.1:2375212-2380212 GCF_037325665.1 Littorina saxatilis | reverse complement strand
GCATTTGCCCGTACTTTTTCTAGATTGAGGAAAAACTTGGTGTTCTTTTCCCCCTCCTCAATCCATTTAATTCGAGATCTCGTTTGTGCGCTCTTCAATCGCTCTTGTTCATGAATTTCAAGGTGAATTTTAAGTTCTTCGCGTTTTCTTAGTAAAGTGACGTTATCAGGTTCCCTAGCAAGATCGGATTCACAAGATTCAAGTTTGTTGTACGTGTCAATCTGCTTATTTTTTTTATTGAAAACTGCACGTTGCTTACTGAATCGGATCGTTTCCTCGTTTATTTTTATTTTTAATAATTCCCATTTTTGTTCAGGGTTCTCCTGCTTATTTTCATCAAGGTAAGTGTCAATTACACTATTAATTTTGTGCACATATTGCTTATCTTTCAAGAGTAGATTATTACATTTGTAATAACCTGGTCCTTTCTTGCCGTTAGAGAGTTTTAGTGTAATACGTACACCTCTGTGGTCGGATGTTGGGACAGACATTAAATTAGTCTCGATCACTGTGTCCATTCCCTCTTCCGTTGTAAAAATATAGTCTAACCGTCTGGCTATAAACTTGTTAATATTTATTTTGGACCATGTATATTCCCTAGTCTCGGGATTCAAAATACGCCAGACGTCATTTAGACCACACTGTTCGACAAAAGAGTTGAAAAGTTTGACATGTGCGGCAGGGTGTTTTTCTCCACTAATGATATCAAGGTTATTATCTCTAACACTGTTAAAATCACCGCAAACTATTTTAATCATCGAATTACTTTTGTTGATCTCTTCAGTAAGAACAGCAAAAAATATTTTCATTTCTCTGAAAGTGCTTGGAGCATCCTCACCACCCCTGTCATAGTTTCTCTCTTGATATTAAACACTGTTTGAGTACCACTGTTTCAGTGTCTGTAGCAGTGTCTGGTGTTAACCTCCTCGCGAGAATGTTTCGATCACCGTTGAACTATTCACTTACAAGCAGCGCCTCGCTCACACCGATGTGACCTACAATTAATTTTTTTATTTTTATACAAATAAATAAATAAATAAAATACATCGTGAGATAGATGCCGCGAGTCAGGTCCACACTTCCAACGGAGAATTAAGCCGTAACCACCTACTCCCTTGGGTTCCTTCCACTCACTGTAGTCTCTATTCGGCGCGGAATGTAAACGGAAACCATGTAAAGTATCTATATTGTCAGTACGGCTGGTGTCACAGTGACTCATCCAAAATGTCTTGGTCGAACTCGTCCAAGTCACATTCTGGTAAGTCAATCACATCCAGTCCATCTGCACAAGCAACAGTGTTATGCTGGGTGTCTTGCTGACGACCCGTCCGGTTTCCTGACGTCAATGGTTCGGTATGATGCAGAAGACGCGACGCGCTGACTGAAGCCACATCCGGGTCAGACGACGTGGTGCGACCCGCCAGGCGTGGTTGCTGACGACGACCCGCCAGACGACGTCGTTGACGACGACCCGACGCGTTTTCTCTTGAAATTCTGAGAGGGCGGCGTCTGCGTGGTTTTCGTCTCTTTTGGGTCCTTGTCTGGACAGCGATACCCGTGTTTCCGTATGAGGTAAGCGGAACCGGATAGTCGTACGCCATCGGTAGGTCATCGTAGCTGTCTGGTTCAGGGTAAGATACGTCATTGAGTGGCGACCAACGGCCTAGGACGTCTCGCGAGTCTTCTGTGTACACGGAAGACAATCTCTCTTCGTCGACTGTCCATGGATTGTAGGCCAACGGTGAAGACCTGGGGAAGTCTTGGTCGAGACGAACGCGGTCTTCAGAAAACCAGGCTGCGTACACGTCCGACGATATACTCCCACGAGGAATAATCATCGGCCGTTCCATTACATATGCCAAGTCCTCGTCGTAGAATAAGCCGTTGTCCATTCTGGGGAACTATCAGCGTATGCAACGAGAGTTGCAAATGTTTCATGAAGTCGCGATCGCTCTTATTTATATCAACATTTTGTAGAACCATTAATTTGCATGCGCTGTCGTCGACAAAAGGTGAAACGACTTGAGCCCGTATTTTCTCGACGCTGTCGTCACCAAACGTTGCTAACAGAGGAACGCTATATATAACAACAGCTAACCGCTGCCGACATCGTCGTCGGCTGTGGTTAATGATATACGATACCTATACATGCACAGTCTGGCGTTGACCTTACACGTGATTTTCTTCTGATGAAATGACGCAGCAACCGAGACAAACTTTGTTCTCTGTCATTTCTCAAAACGATACGTCGTCGTTTGATTAATCGATGTCGTGTGTCATTACGTAGGACGATCAAATAGATTCTTTCCATCCAAGTTGTTAATTAAAGGTACTGTCCTTGATGCCAGGGCTTCCCAAACTGTGCGTCCTTGCGTCCTATACGCACTAGAAGTCGAAAACACGTACTATAAATGTATGGAGGGGGTCCCGGGACGCACTTAACTTTATAAGAGCAGGTCCTGGGAGGCACTAAATTTCAATTATCTTGCGTGCCGTAGATACTTTTTCAGACTGCAATCGTCAGCTATTGTACACAGCACACTATGCGTGACCATAATGTTTTACAAGTACACCGGAACTTTTCGGCCTTTGGACCCTTGGAACCCTCTAAAATTCAGCAGTGTGGGACCGTGGACCCTATAAAAATGAAAAGTTGGGGTCCCGGGATTCAATCATTTCAAATAATTTCTGAAATAGCCACCGGTGGTTTTTTCGAAATTAATTCATGGATAAACATTCTTAGGCCAAACAAAAATATATGTTGGTTTAGAGGTAGGGTTACGTGACCAAAAGAGGTAGGGTCGGTAGGTCTGCTTTTTTACTTTTTTTAAACTTAATTTTTTTTTTTTTAGTCGATATCAAAGGAGGTTTCTACTTTTAGTCTCAGTATGGTTGACAACATGTGCCAACTTTTTTTTGTTTTTTTTTTGTTTGAGAAATGAAAATAAAAATGTCATATAGTCGGCAGGAAACAATAGGGTCGATCGGGTTACCCTAAACCAACGTTTTTACACCCCCGGTATAGGGGTGTGTATAGGTTTCGGTCGATGTGTTTGTTTGTTTGTTTGTTTGGTTGTTTGTTTTTTTGTTTGTGTGTTTGTGTTCGCATATAGATCTCAAGAATGAACGGACCGATCGTCACCAAACTTGGTGAACAGGTTCTATACATTCCTGAGACGGTCCTTACAAAAATTGGGACCAGTCAAACACACGGTTAGGGAGTTATTGGTGGATTAAAATTATACAAGGACTTATAGAGGGACATCTTAAAGCTCAAAGGGAAATAACCATTCTCACTCAGTCACTGCCACCAACTGAGAAGGTTATTTCCCTTTGACGGGGGTGTTTTTCCTACCTCGGAGGAATTTCTTGTTTTGTGTTGCCTTACTGTACGCAGGGAGCAACCAGGCTGTTTATTGTTGCTATGTGAAATAGTGGAGGGATGATCTTATCGCATGTAAAAGCATGGCTCGATCTGAGATGGCGAGCAGACGGCGAGCAGACGGCGAGCAGAACGGGTTTCACGGGAAGAATTGTGCCTTTAAAGAGAGACTGAACCATTTAAAAAAAAACAGGCAATATAGTTAACGCATACCGGAATTCCCGAACGTTTCTGTTTTTATTATCAGAAATTGCGTGTGTTTGTTTCCGGCCGTTCTGTTATTTGAAAAGCAACGAGACACATCATAATGATGATCGCCTGGTTTTGAGAAACTCTGGAAAAAACCCATGACTCGACGAATGCTAGTTTCTTTTAGAAATGATGTTCTGAGGCATAGCGTGATTACGAAGGTTCTATACATAAAGAAAAACAAAACAAAAATAGATTCCAGGTAAACACGCTTACCAGGTAATACCTCATATAAACGAAAACTATCGCATGTCTTTGTCTCCTCAGTGTCTATCTGTGTGTGTGTGTGTGTGTGTGTGTGTGTGTGTGTGTGCGCGTGTGAGTGTGTGTGTGTGTGTGTGTGTGTGTGTGTGTGTACGCGTGTGAGTGTGTGAGTGTGTGTGTGTGTGTGTGTGTGTGTGTGTGTGTGTGTGTGTGTGTGTGTGTGTGCGCGTGTGAGTGTGTGTGTGTGTGTGTGTGTGTTCGTGCGCGCAAGCACGGCTGCATTAATCGATACGAATATACCTATCAATATATTTGCCTGCGCGTACTTGCTGACGATGACTCACGACGGCGCGAAAAGGTTTGTTGCTGACGACGATGCGCCTGGGGTTGTAAGGGATGACGACGCGCCAGGTCGTGTTGCTGACGATGACGCGCCAGGTCGTGTTGCTGACGATGACGCGCCAGGTCGTGTTGCTGACGATGACGCGCCAGGTCGTGTTGCTGACGATGACGCGCCAGGTCGTGTTGCTGACGATGACGCGCCAGGTCGTGTTGCTGACGATGACGCGCCAGGTCGTGTTGCTGACGATGACGCGCCAGGTCGTGTTGCTGACGATGACGCGCCAGGTCGTGTTGCTGACGATGACGCGCCAGGTCGTGTTGCTGACGATGACGCGCCAGGTCGTGTTGCTGACGATGACGCGCCAGGTCGTGTTGCTGACGATGACGCGCCAGGTCGTGTTGCTGACGATGACGCGCCAGGTCGTGTTGCTGACGATGACGCGCCAGGTCGTGTTGCTGACGACGACGCGCCAGGTCGTGTTGCTGACGATGACGCGCCAGGTCGTGTTGCTGACGATGAAGCGCCAGGTCGTGTTGCTGACGATGACGCGCCAGGTCGTGTTGCTGACGATGACGCGCCAGGTCGTGTTGCTGACGATGACGCGCCAGGTCGTGTTGCTGATGATGACGCGCCAGGTCGTGTTGCTGACGATGACGCGCCAGGTCGTGTTGCTGACGATGACGCGCCAGGTCGTGTTACTGACGATGACGCGCCAGGTCGTGTTGCTGACGATGACGCGCCAGGTCGTGTTGCTGACGATGACGCGCCAGGTCGTGTTGCTGACGATGACGCGCCAGGTCGTGTTGCTGACGATGACGCACC
>NC_090249.1:2360212-2370212 GCF_037325665.1 Littorina saxatilis | reverse complement strand
AGAGAGAGAGAGAGAGAGAGAGAGAGAGAGAGAGAGAGAGAGAGAGAGAGAGAGAGAGAGCGGAATGGCTCACCGTTGCAAGGGAAACAACCGAAGAGTTATACACTACTTCAAAACTTAATTAGCTACCTCCCTTATTGTGTTTGACTGCGCTCTTTTTTCTGTACTGTCAAGCGAACTCAGTCTGATTCCACCATCCTGCTTTTCTCCTCTAATAACTCCCCTAGCAACAAGGACATATTTACCTAGAAACCATCCCGCTGTTCTCCTCTAATAACGTGAAGGGGCGTGCATTAGTCGTACTCCCCTAGCAACAAGGACATATTTACCTAGAAACCATCCCGCTTTTCTCCTCTAATAACGCGAAGGGGCGTGCATTAGTCGTACTCCCCTAGCAACAAGGACATATTTACCTAGAAACCATCCCGCTTTTCTCCTCTAATAACGTGAAGGGGCGTGCATTAGTCGTACTCCCCTAGCAACAAGGACATATTTACCTAGAAACCATCCCGCTTTTCTCCTCTAATCACGTGAAGGGGCGTGCATTAGTCGTACTCCCCTAGCAACAAGGACATATTTACCTAGAAACCATCCCGCTTTTCTCCTCTAATCACGTGAAGGGGCGTGCATTAGTCGTACTCCCCTAGCAACAAGGACATATTTACCTAGAAACCATCCCGCTTTTCTCCTCTAATAACGCGAAGGGGCGTGCATTAGTCGTACTCCCCTAGCAACAAGGACATATTTACCTAGAAACCATCCCGCTTTTCTCCTCTAATCACGTGAAGGGGCGTGCATTAGTCGTACTCCCCTAGCAACAAGGACATATTTACCTAGAAACCACCCTGAATCCTCGATAGCTAATGGGGTGCAGTCACTGCCTATCCCAGGCTGAGAACTACTTTCTTGCGAGTAAAAATGTCAAGTGTTCAACTGTGTATATGTTCAGGGATTTTGTAAAATTCTTGGTTTTGAGAATTTACTGTAACCTATATATGTCACGATACTAAAATTGACTAGACATCTGTTCAAAACAAACCCTGGACATAATTATCTGTGTTGCTGCACACGGTTGATTATGTATTTTCAATGTCCAGTCTTGTCACTTTAATAACGCCCCTCGCATGACCTCTACATATTTCTACAAGTTTACTGCAGCACCAGTGATAAAATACAATCAACACGACCAATCGGCACGCAAGCTGGACCCCTAGGACGTGCTAAGAATGGAGTCATAACGAGCTGGCTGTGAAGTTGGCTGGGCGAGGTAGCATAATACAGCAATTTTCTCCCTTTGGGGAAATTCATCAAAATCAGCATGCACAATTCAGGAAATGTACATATTTCTTATGAATCCGAAGAATTTGGCAAATTTACTATAATCGTTTTACCTGTTTTGTAATTTCATCAAAAAACGGCATGCAAAATTAAGGAACATTTTTGGGAAATTCATACAAAATCCCTGAGTGAAACAGGAAACCTGGTTTTGAGAATTTGACTGTAACATATATATGTCCCGATACTAAAATTGACTAAAGCTTTGTTTAAACCAAACCCTGGACATATCTGTGTTGCTGTACATGTACACGCACGGTTGTTTAGGAATGTTCCAAGACCTGTAAACACTGTTACAAGTTTACTGCTTCACTATAGTAATGAAGTATAATCAACACGACCAATCGGCACGCAAGCTGGACCCCTGGAACTCCCTAAAAATGGAGTAATAACGAACTGGCTGTGAAGTTGGCGGAGCGAGGTACATGTATCATAATTACACTGAGTGGGAGAGATGAAGTGGGACCTTTAACAACTAGCTATTATGCTGGTATGAAGGCGATAGTAGCAAGTCGAGGGGTCAGTGAGAGGAGTGACCCTGTACGAGGGTCAATGTCTTAGGTCCTTGTCAGTTTGCAAGTTCTTTTTCTCTGATACAAAATCCACAAACTTGAAATCGTGTGGATTTCAACAAACCCGTTTCGATTCCTTCTTTTTCTTTTTCTTTTTTCTAGCTTATAACTCATCTGTGGTGAACAGTATGGTAGGTTTTTGCTCGCCTTTGCGAAAGTTTTATTTTATGAATCCGTTGACTAACCTGTGTCTCGTAATTCCTAGTATTCTTCCACTGTGCATAAAGACAATGCTTATAATGATCGATGTTCTTTTTAACTTGGCGAAGAGGACGTTTGTTTTAGTTATTAGAATACAGCTTTCACTGGCCTGCAATGACACCAAAACATGTCCGCAAAGATAAGGTTTATTTGGACATCAACTTAGATTGCAGTTTTACAAGATTGTATTCAGCCAAGAGTGATATAAAACAAAACAAGTCGCGTAAGGCGAAATTACTACATTTAGTCAAGCTGTGGAACTCACAGAATGAAATTGAACGTAGTCCGCCGCTAGTGCAAAAGGCAGTGAACGTGACGAGCCTGTTTGGCGCGGTAGCGGTTGCGCTGTGCTTCATAGCACGCTTTACAGTACCTCTCTTCGTTTTAACTTTCTGAGCGTGTTTTTAATCCAAACATATCATATCTATATGTTTTTGGAATCAGGAACTGACAAGGAATAAGATGAAAGTGTTTTTAAATTGGTTTCGAAAATTTAATTTTGATCATCATTTTCAATTTTTTTAATTTTCAGAGCTTGTTTTTAATCCAAATATAACATATTTATATGTTTCTGGAATCAGAAAATGATGAAGAATAAGATGAACGTAAATTTGGATCGTTTTATACATTTTTTTTTTTTTTTTACAATTTTCAGATTTTTAATGACCAAAGTCATCAATTAATTTTTAAGCCACCAAGCTGAAATGCAATACCGAATTCCGGCCTTTGTCGAAGATTGCTTGGCCAAAATTTCAATCAATTTGATTGAAAAATGAGGGTGTGACAGGGCCGCCTCAACTTTTACAAAAAGCCGGATATGACGTCATCAAAGACATTTATCGAAAAAATGAAAAACAGGTCCGGGGATATCATACCCAGGAACTATCATGTCAAATTTCATAAAGATCGGTCCAGTAGTTTACTCTGAATTGCTCTACACACACACACACGCACACACACATACACACACACATACACCACGACCCTCGTCTCGATTCTCCCTCTATGTTAAAACATTTAGTCAAAACTTGACTAAATGTAAAGACTACAGCTGAGAAAAAGATCCGGGTAGATAAAGTGGTTGCTACTACCCAAGTTAAACATGAACATATATGTGTTTAAGCCGACAGATATGTAGCAGGACTATCCTCTGCTTTACTCAGTAATTGATATCCCGACCTTGAAACGTGTTCCCTCCCCTGACAGGGGTCATAATTGTCTCAACTGACAATGACAGAGGTCAGTTACTTATCGTCGTGAGGTGTCATTCTTGGCTTTCTCTCTCGCCCTATGTTCGCTCTCTATCTGTTATATGGACTCCTCCACACTCTGGGCAGCTCACTGCCTAATGGTGGTCATACGGTGCTTACACTGATCATAATTACAGTTGCGTTAAATCTACGCACAATCTATATTAACGAGTTCAAGTATTTAAAGTGGTATTGTTCGCATATTGTTACTTGCAACAAACTCTTCTCCTATGTCAAGTGGACAACATTCCTTTAATGTCACTGATGTAGATATAGGGGAGGTATTTTATGCTGATAAGTATTGCTTGTTTTCTCGCAAAACCGTTTTCTGTGTGCTTGGTGGTTGTGTGTGCTTGGTGGTTGTGTGTGCTTGGTGGTTGTTCTCTCTTCAGTTAAGCATTAGGCCTAATTAGAACTGACGAATAAGCGTTTATTGTCATTTGCATTCAGCAACAAATAAAAACTGAAATATGGACAACTGCTTAATATTAAGAGCCTGGGCGCGTTAAATGAACCCGTGAAGAGGCTATCACGAATAACTGTAAAATTATACGCCCACTATTCTTCAAGATTACCCGATACGACTCAGTGTGCGAGACATATGATTTCAAATTGTATGAATTAGATTTGTTTATATGAAGCACAACAGGAAACTAAAAAACCCGATGAAACCCACCAAGGCGTAAGACCATAATTATCACACACCACACATGAACAGTCTGGATGCTACAGTGGACATTTTTGGATGAATCAATTTTTTTAAAAATAATTCGTCACAAAATCCCCTCTCACCACAGCTAACATCCAGGGCATTGATTGTAGGTATGTGACTAAGTGGAGGGATAGTCTTACCTCATGTTAAAGACCGGCCAAACTTGAGATGGTGAGCCGAACTAGCTATTCACTATAATAATAATAATAATAATACGAATATTTATAACGCGCACATATCTCACCAACAGGCGACTCAAGGCGCACATACACTCATTCACACACACGGAGACTTAAAGTCAGCAACACACACACACCATCAACCATTAAAATATGTACAGTTATTCAGGGTGGGATGGGGTGGGCAGTGTAGAATGCATGAATTATGTGGAAAAAAGGAATGTCTTGAGTGCAGATTTGAATGATTCGAGGGACTGTTGTTGTAGTGTGTTCCATTGGCTAGGTGCTTGGAAAGAAAATGAGCGTTGACCTGCTGTTTTGAGTTTGGTGTGTTTTAGTCACAAGAAGTAGTGTGCCTGTCAGCCTAAATATTTACTTTTCGTATTTTTGTGTTCCCTTTCTCCTCCCTCTCTTCCGTCTGCTTCTTCATCCTCCTCCTTCTCTTCCGTCGTCCTGTTCTTTACCCCCCCCCCCCCTTCCCTTCCTGCCCTTCCTCCTCCTTCTCCCTTTTGCTGTTGTTTGCTTACGTGCTTTTGCTGTCCAGTCCTCAGCTTAAAACACCTGACACAGGTGATCTTTAGGCGGTGTAAACAATAGCATGTTTGTTCAGTTCTTTCTTTTCTAGTGGAAGTTATTTACCTTCTGAATGGTAGCTGATGACACTCCTGACAGATGCAGGGCCTTGTTGAAAATAACATAACGCACACAAATAAATCGGCTTGGTAATGAACGCAAACGCTTACGTTTAGTGCCGCAAGTATAAGTGTGTTCAGTTTTTGAGAGAGAGAGAGAGAGAGAGAGAGAGAGAGAGAGAGAGAGAGAGAGAGAGAGAGAGAGAGAGAGAGAGAGAGAGAGAGAGAGAGAGAGAGAGAGAGAGAGAGAGAGAGGATGATGATGGAACTTTATTTTACAAGGATAGAGGTTTAAGGCTACGCATTTTCATACAACCTGTCCTTACAACATCTAATGCAACCTTCTATTACATGATAAACAAATAAACAAACAAACAAAAAACCAAGGAAACAAACAGCACAATGACAAAATAAGCAAGTAAACAAAAGAGAGAGAGAAAGACAGACAGACAGACAGACAGACAGACAGGCAAGTAGGCAGACACAGCGAGACAGGGACAGACAGAGAGACAGAGACAGATACTCTTCTGTCACTATGTTTGTGAAAAGTGTTTGCTCACCGTGCCTGGTTTCACTGCAATGTTTGTGTTTGCAGGTACAGTATAAAGGCTGATCGCAATTGAGCCCGAAGTTTCAGTGCCACAGATGCATGCAGCGAACGTCGTGAGGTAACTTCGTGTAGTCTTTCGGATGAGACGAAAAACCGAGGTCCCTTCGTGTACACTACATTGGGGTGTGCACGTTAAAGATCCCACGATTGACAAAAGGGTCTTTCATGGCAAAATTGTATAGGCATAGATAAA
Organism: Littorina saxatilis; assembly: GCF_037325665.1. Taxonomy (NCBI): domain Eukaryota; kingdom Metazoa; phylum Mollusca; class Gastropoda; order Littorinimorpha; family Littorinidae; genus Littorina; species Littorina saxatilis. Next base: position 2,364,528 of record NC_090249.1, on the reverse strand, counting down.
AATGTCCACCAAAATACCCGTGTGACTTGGAATAATAGGCCGTAAAAAGTAGGATATGCGCCGAAATGGCTGCGATCTGCTGGCCGATGTGAATGCGTGATGTATTGTGTAAAAATAATTCCATCTCACACGGCATAAATAAATCCCTGCGCCTTGAATATGTGCGCGATATAAATTGCATACAAAATGTTTTAAAAAAAAATAAAAAAATAAAAAAATCCCTGCGCTTGGAACTGTACCCACGGAATACGCGCGATATAAGCCTCATATTGATTGATTGATTGATAGTCGACTTCTTCCAATTAATTTCAGGCTTAACGCAGGGCTCCCCACGGACGCCCCTCTTAGAGGGTCCATGGACTCCCACTGCAAAATGTTAGAGGGTCCCAAGGGTCCAAAAGCCGAATAGTCCTGGACTGGTGTACCTATAAAACATTGTGGTCATGCAGAGTGTACTGTGTACAATAGCTGACCGTATTGCAGTCTGAAAAGGTACCTGCGGTACACACGATAAAGGAAATTTAGTGCGTCCCAGGACCCGCTCTTTTGAAGGTTAGTGCGTCCCGGGACCCCCTCCATACATTTCTAGTACGTGTTTTCGGCTTCTAGTGCTATGACGCAGGGATGCGCACTATGGGGAGCCCTGTTAACGTTTAATGTCCATAGCAATATGTTGCCTTGACAGTCATAATTATGTATGCCGGTGTAACACGAAATTTTTACTCCACGAAAAACTTACTCCGGAGTAAATATTTCGTACGAAATTCTTACTCCGAGTACATTTTTCGTACGAGAAAAGAACTCCCCAAGGCACGAAAAAATTACTCCCTCCACGAAATTTTTACTCCCCATTTTTTTACTACCAGTAAAAATCTCGTACGCAAAAATGGGATGCGGGCGAAGGGATAATGCCAATAAGTGATCTTGCGCACACGAATGTCGCGCTACCCTCCTTCCACCCCTTCCACCACCAAGACTAACAGGGGACAAGGGAGTAAAAAGTTCGTACACCTGGCATGGGAAGTTAAATTGCTCGTGTTAGGGTGAAGTAATTTATTCGTTATTTATTCGTCAGGGGAGTAACATTTTTGTACGAAATGTTTACTCGGAACTCACCTGTCTTGGGGAGTAATTTTCTCGTGTAATGGGGGAGTGCTTTTTTCGTAAAGGGAGTAACTCTTTCGTACGACATTTTTACTCCGGAGTAAAAATCTCGTGGGAGTAATTTTCTCGTGTTACACCGGTGTATGATATCGTTACACCAGCTCAATCGTGCTGTAGTGAAAAACAGTGATTCCACTAACTCTACTATAACCACTTCGGCGGTAGGTCAGCCGGGCTTCTGCAAAAATAAACTCCAGACTGAATGCTTCCCCGCACATTTTAAGAGGTTTAATTATCTAAAACGAGATGAGCATGTCAAATTCTTGCAAGTAAAGCAGATTTGTGATGAAAGTCGACATATTTTATCCCAAAATTCGATTTATTTGAAAATGTACCGAGTGGTTAGCCTACGTTCCTTGCATGAGAGCAGACAGATTTTGCGTTGAAGCAAATTTAGAAGTCAGAATACCATTTTTGTTTTATCACGAATTAGACTCCAGGATTTGAATATGGGTTTCAAAGTTCGATAAGCAGTATTTTGGCGGGGAGGGGAGGGTGCGGGGTGGATGGGTGGATGGGTTGGTGGGTGGGTGGGTGGAGGGAGGGGTAGTCAGTATAGAGTTTTATGTGAGATATACAAGGCCGGTGTAACACGAAATTTTTCTTCCACGAAAAAATTACTCCTGCTCCGAGTACACCTTTCGTACGAGAACAGAACTCCCCAAGGCACCAAAAAACTACTCCCTCCACGAAAGTTTTACTCGCCATTTTTTTTTCTCCAGTAAGTATCTCGTACGCGAAAATGGGATGCAGGCGAAGAGATAATGCCAATATGTGATCTCGTGCAAACGAATGTCGCGCTACCCTCCCTCCACCCCTTCCCAAGACTAACAGGGGACAAGGGAGTAAACATTTCGTACACCTGGCATGGGAAGTTGAATTGCTCATGTTAGGGTGAAGTAATTTATTCAATATTTATTCGTCAGGCAAGGGCGGATCTGGGGGGGGGGGTTACACGGGTTACGTAACCCCCCCCCCCACCCCCCAAAAAAAGAGGTAATTTATTGGCTCAGGATGCACCAGATAGATCTATTTTGCTTCTTTGGATAAAAAAAATGTTCGGGGGAGCATGCCCCCGGACCCCCCTAGAGGCTTAGGCGCCTTCGGCGCCGTCAACTTGTATCTTCGCAGTCATTTTGTAACCCCCCCCCTCCAAAGTGAATTGATCCGCCCTTGTGTCATTTTCTCGTGTAATGCGGGAGTACTTTTTTCGTAAAGGGAGAAACATTTTCGTACGGCATTTTTACTCCGGAGTAAAAATCTCGTGGGAGTATTTTTTTTCGTGTTACACCGTCTGACGTGCTATCGAGGCTCTATAGCCGCATGTCCACCTCGCTACAACCACCATTCTTCTGTGAGCATGCCGCTTATACGTACGTGGACACTTCTACCACTGTCACAACAATTTGTCTCTTCCGTTAATTTGTGACATCACTCACCCCGTAAGACGTCAGTGTGGTCTCGGCTTAACCTTCTAGTGCCCCGGCCAAGACAGAGACAGCATGATACGGACATGAACTATAGTTGTTGTTTGTCAGTTCTGTTGACTTCGTTTGTCCCTTCACTCTGTCTAACTGTGTAGGGTAGATTTTGGGCTTTTGAGTTGAAAGGCTGGGTGGTTGGTTTGGTTACTACGATAATTTCAATTACAGTACTGAAAACTGACATGCTCATGCACGTGACTTATGTCAGGTATTTTATTGGCGCGCACATACGCATGCGGATATTTGCACCATTTTGCCAGAGCATAACCATACTCAGACCCACACGCACACACACACACACACACACACACACACGGCTCACACGGCTCACACACACACACACGCACACACACTGTGACGCACACACACACACACCTCCACACACACACACACACACACACGGCTCACACAAGCACACACACACACACACACACTGTGACACGGCTCACACAAGCACACACACACACACTGGCACACACTGACACACACACACACACGGCTCACACAAGCCGCAAACACACACACACACACACACACGGTGACGGCTCACACTGACACACACACACACACACACGGCTCACAAGCACACACACACACACACACACACACTGACAAAACAGCCGCTTTGATTTTTAATGTGTGTCCAAGAGGGGGGGGGGGGTCTTGAACCACGTACAACGCCTGCCCAGATCAAAGATGGTGAACCGGGTTGTTTATACGAAAAGTACTGTGCCTTTGAAGATTCCAATCATTTCTCCAGAACACAACAATCCACCACACCCAGCACCAAATCAGCTGAACGTGTTTAAACTTGACCTTGTTTCCTAGAGCAGTAGGCCTACTGTTATACCGACTTGCTTAGAAACGTAAATCTGTGCACTTAGGAGCTTATAGTTGTTGAGACCATGCGTGCAGACGGAAACAGCCGCAATGATAAGAGACCTCACATAGCCTACGGAAGGATGCTGAAGAAGAAGAAAGGAAAGGGTGGGGAATGTGTTGAGGAGGCTCAGCCTACATGAATTGTACATGTAAAGTGTTACCCGGCCAGCCTTCGTTTGATAAACTGTGCTTACATTTCAAGTTGTGGAAAAGCTATGACGACAATTGGTGTTACTTGCTGGTCAGTGATTGAGCTAACCGTACAGAATACAAGGAACTTAGTCGATAAATATCGACAGGGGGCCGACTAATGGTTTAAATGTGAAATGTGTGTATAATAATGGGTGTGGGTCTGAAATGAAGTTAGGTAGTAGTTAACATTTGTTTTGAATAATTATTGGTATTTTGACAATGTGGGTAGCATGGAAATGTAAGCATTTGAATGTAAGTCTTAGGTACCATTGTACCCAGGAAGAGAGACCAGAGATAGGAGTAGGTTGCAATAGCTTGTGTGGTCTTTGAGTTTTGTTTTTGGAAAGATATTGTTAAAGGAAAAAAAAAGACAATTACAGTAATGCAATATTTATTGTGAAAACCAACGATTGTACAAAGAACATGTGAAGCAACATTATATCTATGATGATGTGAAGAAAATTAGTTATGATTTATACTATTATTATTTAGACTTGAGACTGACAGTGTTGTGACGAGCGTTGGCTAATGGTAACGAGTATCAATCAATCAATCAATATGAAGCTTATATAGCGCGTATTCCGTGGGTACAGT
>NC_090249.1:2350212-2352712 GCF_037325665.1 Littorina saxatilis | reverse complement strand
AATTCTTTTAATTTAATTTTCGTTTACATGTGATTGTGTGTCCTCTGCTCTACGTTGTGTCATAAATTATACTTGGCACCAAGAAATGGGATAAAAAAAGAAGACAAAAAGGCACTCCAAGCTAGGTCAGATGAGAACAATGTTGACGACTGACGCTGATACCGATGATCGAAAGCTCACGAGACCCACCCTTGCTCAGCTAGGGTAACAAAAACAAACACAAAATGTCAGTGCCCGGAACTTTGAATTATTTCAACTCTGCACAAAAAGTATTGCATCCATTTGTGTAACCCATCTAAAACATTCATATTAGTGTCATTTCATTCAAACGTTTTATGTCATGAAAGGCACTCATCTTGGCTGCCTGACACATTTTTTGGACCAAAGATTTCTTTGACAGAAGTCACGTGCCCGTCTTTCATTGAAGGGTACCCCCAAAACCGACTTGACAATAACGTACGGTACCAATTACAAAACCGACAACAATTCAGAATAGGCACAACTTGGCAACTTTGACATACGAGGAGAAAGTCGCACAAATTATCTATCAAGAACAGGTTGTTTTGTTTCGCTAAAAAAAAAAAAAAAAAAAAAAAAAAAAAAAAATCCCTGCGCTTAGAACTGTACCCACGGAATACGCGCGATATAAGCCTCATATTAGAATTGTTTCGCTATCTTACGTATTTCCTGTGCTATGCCATTCCTACTGATGCAGGTGTCGCCGGATCGCATGAGTGGTTGGAAACGGGAAACTTCTGCTTATATTTTGTGGGGTATCATGACAAAAAGCGGTTTATTTCAGCTGTAATTGTTTAGCCGAGTTTAGATCACACGTACGTACGACTCTCGTCATTACACCCCCTGTATAGGGGTGTGTATAGGTTTCGCTCGATGTGTTTGTGTGTTTGTGTGTTTGTGTTCGCATATAGATCTCAAGAATGAACGGACCGATCGTCACCAAACTTGGTGAACAGGTTCTATACATTCCTGAGACGGTCCTTACAAAAATTGGGACCAGTCAAACACACGGTTAGGGAGTTATTGGTGGATTAAGATTCTACAAGGACTTATAGAGAAACATATTAATGGTCAAAGGGAAATAACCTTCTCAGTTGGTGGCAGTGAGAATGGTTATTTCCCTTTGACCAACGGGGGTGTTTTTCCTACCTCGAAGGAATTTCTTGTTTACATAAGAGTGAACATAATTATAGCTAAGCCAAATTCCTTTACTTTGGATTGTCTCGGTATCATCTGTCTCTCTGTCTCTCTGTCTCTCTGTCTGTCCGTCCGCTGCAAAGACGTATGTTTGTCTATAATCAAAACGGTCGATCAACATAACTATGTTTTGGTGACGACAAAATATTTGTTGACGGGCCGCCCGATTTTTTCTTGGTTCGGGTTGGCAGTCTCTCGCTCTCTCTCTCTCTCTTTGTATTCTTGTTTCTTCTATTATTTCTTTCCATTTGTATGCTTCTTTACTAAATATTATATGTTAAGTATTTGTAAAGGCAGGTTGTTAAGACAAGGTGCCTCAAAGCTTTATCCTTGTAAAATAAAGTTCGTTCGTTCGTTCGTTCGTTTGTTCGTTTGTTCGTTCTCTCTCTCTCTCTCTCTCTCTCTCTCTCTCTCTCTCTCTCTCTCTCTCTCTCTCTCTCTCTGTCTCCGACTCTCTCTCTTTCTGACTCTCTCTCTCTCTCATTCTCTCTCTCTCTTTCTCTCTCTCTCTCTCTCTCTCTCTCTCTCTCTCTCTCTCTCTCTCTCTCTCTCAGTTTTGAAAATCAGTCTTGATTTCACAATCATTGTCTGTCTCTCTTTTTCATAAATCTCTCTCTCTCTCTCTCTTTCCCCCCCCTTACTCTCTCTCTCTCTCTCTCTCTCTCTCTCTCTCTCTCTCTCTCTCTCTCTCTCTCTCTCTCTCTCGTTGTCCATCACCCGTGATATTGCTTACTAAACCTGTACATATGGCGTGTCAACAATCCGCGAAATTGTTTGGACTAAAGCCCTGTCCAGACTTGGCCGCCGTTTTACGCTCTATGCGCCGCAGGCCGTTTTGTGCGTCGCGCGGGATTTGCCGAGTGGCCACACATCGACGATTCTTTTCACAACGCGGTATCAGTCAAGCGGGTTACCTGACAAGAAGGTTCAGTTGCATTCGACTGCCGCGCCGCGAGCAGCTGACGTCATCGCTCTGGTTTGCTCTGATTGGTCAAATTTCCGTCGTTCTATGTCTGTGTCATAGAAATTAGAACACGCGCTATTCTTCTGCAAATAACGCTTCGCGATCATAGCACGACGCGGTGCGCCGTTTTGAGCATAAGTCAAATGTGGACAGGGTCGGCCGGGAGTGTCTGGACGGGCCTTAACTGCCAGCTACCTTGGCCGGCTCGGGCACAAGGAATTCGGTCAAGCTACTTATGTTAGGTCAGTGCAGGCGCCAGACTTTTTACCCCGTAGTGTGCTGTGTTGACCGTGATGATGTTGTGTCTGCGAGGCACAAGAG
>NC_090249.1:2212570-2345070 GCF_037325665.1 Littorina saxatilis | reverse complement strand
CGCTGTTTTATGCGTTTTAGCCTGTAAAGCTTGGAATGTCACCATGCGTTTGCTAGATTAAAAGTTTGACTTCCTGAATCCAACGGTACATGCTTCGAGGAATGTGTAATCATTAGAAACAAATAAAATATGACGATGAAGGGAATCTGGACTACCGACAGGAGAGCTGACGTCGATACCCACACGCCGATTTAAATTCATTGAATTAATTAGCATAGTCACGAAGCATTTTCGAGCAAATCCTCATACGGGTATCAAAATTACAGGACAGCGAATGTCCCTTGAACTTTTTACCAACTCGTCAAAATACATTCCAAAAATGGTTCCTTTTGTGTATATGTGTATTCATAATACATTCCCAAAACGGCTCCTTCTGTGTACTATCTTTAAAATCGTATCACTTTTACATGGGGTAGACTCCAGCCTTAAGTCACGATTTCCTGAGGACAAAGCTTATTTTTTTAGTCTCTGTCCCATCCCGTCGCGGGGACGTTAAAATCGCTCCGATTGGTTCAACACTCTGTTAGCTACCCCGTCGCGAAAACGTTAAAATCGCTCTGATTGGTTCAATTCTCTGCTTCCTTCCCCGTAACCAGGACGGAAAACGTTGAGCTCTGTCATTCTTCTTTCGGCCGCCGTACCTTTACACGCTCTGTCCTACGCCATGGCTTACTACGACCCATACTCCATCGCACAGACACCGTCGACACAAGGGAGAGAGAGAGCAGATATTCTGCAGCGAGGGTCGATCTTCGAGTACAACCATATTCAGGATCGACTCCTTTCTCCTCCGCCTTCGCCAGACCAGTTTCTTTTTCATCATCATCCGATTGCGGACCCCCGTTCTCGTCCAAGAGATATGGTCGAGAGTCAGCCCCGAATTCCTGACCACAACTGGCATGCTCATCAAAACGTAAGTCTCAGGCAGAATTTACCATTCTCTTTCAGCGAAGAGTGTTTGGACCACAAATGATATTAGGCAAACTTAATTTAATCAAGCTTAATTTGATCACATATAACTTCAGGTTTCTGTACACCAAAAGGTAAAACAAAACGTACAGAGGCAATTCCAAATATAATGCTCACCTGAGCCTGAAATTCGAAATGGGATTTACGACTTTTTCACCCTAAAAACGCCATAAGAGTTGTTTATACTTACTCAAACCATACTCCAATTGCCTCGTATCCCCCCCCCCCCCCTCCTGGAATGCCGCCATTTAGTTTTTGAGGCCATTTTGGGACGCCCTGAGTGAAGTCATTTTATGGTAACTTTAAAGAATGTCAGCGCATTTGCTAGTTTCCCTTTCTTTTGGTTTGGAAAGTTAGTCAGAGTTGCTGAAGAAGCCTTAAACTACCTTTTCATTTGATTTTGAAATATCAAATGTTAATTGTTTCTGAAATATATTCAAAACATTTTCGACCAAACAATTGTGCCACCTCAGTGACGTTTTGGAAACAAAAACTTTTTGTGACGATGAACATGTTTGTTAAAATTGACTTTTTTTGTGTGTGGACATTGCTATCTTTTCGATGAAGGAATCCTACCATGTGATTTTTGTTCGTTTGCCATCATTTTGTTATGCACAAAGTGCGTCACTGACGTGGCGCTGCATTGGCCATTGTGACGTCCGTGGCACTTTGATATTAATTATGTGCACTTGTTAAAGGTAGATTTGTACCAAATTCTTTGTGAGGTTCGTTTATTTTTTGACTTAGGCAAACACAGTGGTCACTAGAGAAAGCTGTGCACACAAAAAGGAGACGCATTTAGCCTTTAATTGTGTCTTTATTTGTACAATTAAGCCGAGTCATGTACTGTAGCATTAATAATCCACGCCATTTCTCTTAAACTTTGATGATAATTGCCTAGGGGCATGAGTAAAGCAGAAACAAACTCATATCATTAATTACGCATTTGACAATGTAATTGATGTCAGAATGGTTTTCTGCTTTTAATGGATACCGAAAGCGTTTCTGTTTGCTTGACAGCTTTGGTCATTTTCTTGTGTATCGCATTTATAGTGTGTGATTTGAGTTGTCGGCGGCCGATTCCAGTCTGGTATGCATCAAGACAGTATGCTTGTGTCACCTGAACGCACGCGGCGTTAGAGACTAAAAGCAGCCGTCGACAACAACAACAATGTAGCACAAAATGGAGTGCAAAGAAAAGAAAAGCTGCAAGAGTTCGCTCTGCTAAAAGAAAATGAAAGAGAAAGCTGTTTCAGCACGTGACAACCGAGCGATGACAAAAGTGAGAAAGTTCGCGGAGAAAATTAAAATGACTTTTTTAAAAGATTTTTCGTCGGAGATTAACGCTAAGTCCTACACAAAAATGACCAATCGTAAACCAAAAGTAATGTGGACTAGTGCGTTGCACATTTGGGATCTTTTCAAATATACAGTTTCATGTGTTTGATGTGACTGAATTTGGTACCCTTTCATTTGTATAAACTTACAAATCTTTCATCTTTGGTCCCAGATTGTCATGTCTGGGGAAATCTCAACACAAGTTTCAGTTAATAAAAGCATTATGTACATTATTTTTATGGCAAATAATGTCTGAATTTTTGTGCGAATGCCACGTTAGTGACGCTGGACTTGCCCAAAGCAAAATTTCACTTTTTTCAGATGGCTGGATACGGGTTTGGCGGGCACCTTGACAGGGTCACTGGTCCTGAACCATTGGCTGGCTCCGCGCCCCGCTGTCCACGTCGTTCCGAGACTTTTCACGACGCCCGAAACCCGGAACTGCGCTCACACAGCAACAGGCCATACCGCGGTGGGCGTAGACGTCGCAGAAGGTCACCGAGGGTGCGTGTCCGTCATTCGCAAACTGCAGCCGCGGCGAATGACGACAGGATAAGACCGACGAGCGACCGCGCCGAGTCAACCACCGTTGAAAACGCTGGAAGATCTGGGGAACAAGCCTCCCCATCTTTACCGCGTCCTCAGCGTGAATCATTGACCCCGCGGACGACCAGAGATTCGTCAATGCAGACAACACCATGGCCAATACTTTCAATGCCGAAAGTATTGCCAACAGCCGGCCAAGATAAGGAAGCCTGGCTAATGCAATTGACAAAAATCAAAATTACAATTATGAAAACTGAAAAACGATTGGAAGAAGGCCTACGCAAAGCCTGATTTTGAAGCACCATCAAAACAGAATTGATTGTGTCGACTGTAATATTGATGATTCCAAACTCGATCATGGTTCTTCGAATTAAATGTGTTTGCTTGTTCTTTTAAAAATGTACCATCACGATATTCGCACTGATACCCACGAGAAAACAACAACCTGCATGGTGTTTTTGTTCGGTTTTATCGGTACTTTTATTCGTGGAGATTTTTGTTTCTTCATTATTGATTTTATCGCTTGGCTGGCTTGAATGATGTTATCGTGGCGACATCGCGTGGGACATAGTGAACGGCGGCAGGATTGCTTCCTCAGTTTTGCCGTCACTTTTTGAATGAGTGGGAGTGTGTATGCGCGTGGTGTGCACGAGGATGTATGCACATGAGTGATATTTGTAAATGTGTATTATTATAATATCATCTTTGTATTTATATTATTGAAATTGTTATATCTCGATGTACAACGCTAAGAGCATAGTTAAATTTGTGAAGCGGCGCTATATAAGCTATCTTTATTATTATTATTATTATTATTAATCGCAGATGCGCCGCCTGAGTCAACGCAATGACTTTCATTAAATGTTTTTACGTGCCCTGTCCTTCGCAAGGCCCTTCCGTCGTTTCTTACAGGCGAGATTTGTCGAGTGAAGCAAGAAGGGCGAGGAAGTAGCGTTGCTTGAGTAATGTTCGCCGCGACGAACGCTAGGATTCGGCGAGAGCAGGCGAGCATGCATTGGAGGCGCTCGTAACGCGAGAAAAAAGGGCGGCTGCACAGCAGCCAATCCGATTCATGGCTGTTAACCGACCAGTGCAGACGACCTTTCCGGTATCAACCAATCGTGTTTAATTCCTGCGTAGCTTGCCAACAAACCGTTTCATATACACTCTCGTTGTCTTTCATGGCAAGAGGCGAGCCGCAAGCAATTCCTACCAGTGCGAAACGGGCGTCCAGTATGAACGCGGATGTGCAATGCCATCCTTATGTCCTGCTGTGGTGTACTTTTGCTTTTCAGACTGTATAAAAAGCGACTTGGCGGTCAGTCGCCCACAGTGTCCGTCCGACATGGTCGTCTGCTAAAATAATTATTGTTATACACTTTTTGTGTTTCGGCTCGCGCAAGTCTTCATTGATTGTTTAGCGCGACTGTTGATGAAACCACCGCTGAGTGATTGTATTGAATCACACTCTGGCCTCTAGTCAGAAGCAGACGACATAAATAGGACGTGGACTAGACGGGCGCAATGGTCTTTTGGATAAGACGCTGGCCTACGCTGAAGGTCGTGGGTTCGAATCCCGGCCGGCCGAGTTTTGTGGGTTAAGGGTGGATATTTTTTCGATCTCCCAGGTCAAGTTAAGTGCAGACCTGCTAGTTCTTTTAATATCCCCTTTCGTGTGTACACGCAAGACCAAGTGCGCACGGAAAAGATTCTGTAATCCATGTTACAGTTCGGTGGGTTACAATGGCAGGGTAAAAACGGTCATACACGTAAAAGCCGTGGGAGTTTCGGCCCATGAACGAAGACGAAGAAGAAGAAGAAGATGTGGACTAGTTGTTTTCCCTGGCAAATTCTCCCATTTTCCCGCGCGTGCAGCTCATGTACGGTTATCGGTATGCCTTCACGAAGTCCTGCTCCGCGAGCTGAAGCATTTGAGATGCCAAGGACTGAGGCGCAATTTTTCTGTTTGGGAAGAACTCGCGTTGGAGTCTCGTCCTTATATACTGAACGGCAAAAGTTAGGGACCGCCCTTGAAAAAACCAGCTGACTTCATCTGTGCCAAACTCCTTGTTCCTAAGTTTATAAAACCAAATGGCTGTCAGGCCGAACACACCAGTGGGTGAGCAATGCTGTGTTAGCAGGAAATTTGCTCGGGATCCACGGAGGCCTGGCTAGGGCACGAGACAGAAACTGCCTAACTGCAAAACGTGGACCATTTTTACGCTGGCGCGTGGGCAAGCCTGGGCGGGAAAGATGAACAATTCGTTATGCACGTGCAGGGAGGATGTGTTGAGAGTGAACTGTTGTCACCAGTTAGGCTTTATAGCCCCGCGATTTTCCGCTAGCCACCATCTTCTCACTATGCCTCCCAGACGAAAGGTGACCACCTTCAACAAAGCCCGGGCCATCGCATGGCTGCAAGACGGCGTAAGCAAGCGAGAAGTGGGCTGACGACTTGGATTGTCCCATTCTGTTGTGGTCAGGCTGCATCAGAAGTTCCAGGCCACCAACAGCGTTCTGGAGAGGCCCAGGTCTAGGACGGCCTAAGAAGACAACACAGTGTGAAGATCGCTTCATCAGAAGACACGCTCTGCAGCAGCGAGGCACCACTGCAAACATCATCAGGGGCCAGCTGAGGGTGGCAACAAACACCAACGTCAGCACGAAAACCATCCGCAAACGCCTGCACGAAGTTGTCCTGCGATCACGTCGTCCAGCTGTACGGCCACGACTGACAGCAGCTCATCGCCAGGCTCGTTTGGCGTTCTGTCACAACCATGCCAGGTGGACACGCCAGCAATGGGCCGATGTGCTGTTCAGCGATGAGTTCCGCTTTAATCTGCACCATCATGACGGTCGGGCTCGTGTGTGGAGGCGTCAGGGTGAGCGGTACAACAACGGTCTGGTGCAGGAGAGGGTGGCCTTCGGCGGGGGCTCCATCATGGTGTGGGGGGCCTTCAGTTTTCGACACAGAACCCCCCCTCTACCACATTGTTGGCAACCTGACAGGCCAGCGCTACAGAGATGAGATTGTCGCCCCTTTGGTTCTACCCGCTCTACACCAGATTGGTGTGCAGGCTGTGTTCCAGGACGATAACGCGACACCTCACAGAGCGAGGCTGGTCAACAACTTCATCCAGCAGGCTGGTGTCACCAGGATGAACTGGCCGGCCTGCAGCCCTGATTTCAACCCCATCGAGCACCTGTGGGATGAGCTGGACAGGCGAGTGAGGAACAACCACCCACCCCCAAGGAACCTGCAGCAACTGCTTCAGTTCCTGCAAATCGAATGGCAGGCCATTCCTCAGGCCTTCTGCAGGAAGCTGGTAAACTCGATGCGGAACAGGACTGCAGAAGGCATCGCAAAACGCGGCGGACATACCCATTACTAAACTGTTGGGAACTTGCAAATTTTGTTTTCGACCCCCATGTTGTTTCAGAGCTTGTTGACACGTAATGCGTGAATGAAATGTCACCATATTTTGGAAAAGGATCGCAGAGATAATGAATTAAACATGTTACAAATTTGATTCAATTTTGTTAGGTGGTTTGGAAGCTGTGTTTCTTTGCGTAAGTGGTCCCTAACTTTGTCCTATGTGTGTGTGTGTGTGTGTGTGTGTGTGTGTGTGTGTGTGTGTGTGTGTGTGTGTGTGTGTGTGTGTGTGTGTGTGTGTGTGTGTGTGTGTGTGTGTGTGTGTGTGTGTGTGATCATTTTGCGAATGTGGGTATTACTTACATATACAAAAGAAGACATTCACACATACTCTTTACGCACGAACAACATACGTAGGCTGTTCCATAATTATTTAGAATCTCAGAAACGGAAACACATAATTATCAACAATCTAACCAGGCCATTTTCTAGACCAATCCTTTCCCAGCCGACACCCAACTGGCCATCCTCTCAAATGTTCTCATTCAGGCCTGGGACCACGTGACATCAGCTATACCTGGTATGGCCCTTGTGAAGGCTCGGACAGAGTCTTCAGGGGTCTATAATCGTGTTTCCGCGGCTATTTCTTAAAATCCGAGAACAGGCTAAACTAGCATGGGGAGATGTCAAGAAAATAGGGTGGATGCAACCAGCAGCAGTGCTCCCTTTGGTGCCAAAAAATCTGTTGTCGCAAAGGCAGTATACACAGGTGCGTTGTCATGTTACAGCATAAGCCCTCGAATACCCGTGTTTGGACGGTGTTTGTGCCAAGCCTCGAATATTTTCGACCATTAGTGGTGGACACAGCAGTCAGACGTGACTGTATGCCTGTCCTCAAGAGTCACAGTGTTTAAATGCCTTGATCTAGCGACGAAAGATTCACAACATTTTTTAGGGCTTCTTGTTATTTGAACTTGGCAGGGGTTGGGTCACCTGGTTAAACACCCGAACAGACGACAGTTGTTTGGTTTCAGATTGGAACTAATTAACCCAGGTTTCGTCACCACTGACGATATTCCATGTTGATTTGGACAAGCCATTGCTGATTTGTTCAAGTATTGTCAGGCAACACTCCGCCCTACCCCTCTTTTTCCCGTCACTAGGTTCATGTGGTACCCAACTGGCAAATCGCTTTACATATTTGTGTAAGATCTTTTCAAATGCAGAGCTTTTAATGCCAAGGGCATATTGCATCTCCCTGAATATAATTAAGTGATCTTCTCTTATTATCTGTTCAACAGCGCCAATGTTTTCGAGGATAACGGATGAAATGGGTAGACCAGGGTGGGTATCATTTTCGAGGCTCCGTCTACCCGGTTTGAAATTGGTGTACCAGTTTTACACCACGGCTCTACAAAGAGCGTTAATCCTAAAACATTTCATCACACTTTCATGCAAATCGGCCTCTTTTAACCCTTAGTGTAAGTTATCAGTCCGAAATCGCGAATTTGAGCTTCATGACGCAATGTCATACATTGCGCGGTGAGTAACTTCCCGAGTCGACCATATGAAAACGACATAACTCTGGAACTTCATTTTTTGTGTCAAGCCTCACGATAGTCTATTATTTGACGGCATGTTTTTGTATTTAACGCCATATTGCCAGGAGCCTGGATTCTAAATAATAATGGAACAGCCCTCGTATCAAGCATAACTCTGGCCTGAACTGAGGCGATTTGTCTGAAAATGACCAGGTTTGTCCCATCAAGAAGAACGCACTTGGGAAATAACCAATAAATAAATCATTGAGAAAAACAAAACCTTCCATAAACGTATCAGCACAAACGAGACTTTCTATTAAAAATCAAAACAAAACAAAACTACAACAGCAAAACAAACAAAGCCTGCGACGGTGAAAAAGACGATGAACAGCTTCTTCAGATGTTTATTTTCCAGTATTTTTGGGTTATTTTATTTTGAAAATTGTAAAGGAAGGTAAACGCTCTCTGGCCGTCCTTTTCAATGTTGAGAGCGATTACTTCCCTTTATTGCTGAGCTTGGTCGTTACCGCTCTGCCTCACATGGTTATGATTCACAGAAAACGAATTGAACCTGTAGACCGAGGAGCCTCATGTTGTGGCTGGCACTGAGTGCCCTGCAATACGAAGGCGCGTAAAAGACCTCGGTCATTCCTGCCAGAAGTGTGGGTAGCTGATTACACATATGTTGCAGGCTAGAACAATTTGGACAACTTATTTTCCAGCGTTACAACCGTTCCAAAAATATTTTCTTTTCAGTTGGTTCACTGTTATTTTCAAAATTTCGAATGACGCATACATTTTAAAAAGAAAAATTCTTTTTACCATGCTGTGTTACTGCATGATGAAATGAGCGTAAAGGTACATTTCAGAGGCAAATTATTTTTCTGAATTCGTGTAAATCAAACTTATCTGTCACATGGGCCGCGGTGTGCTTTGCTTAAAGGCACAGTAAGCCTCCCGTAAACCATCACAGATACTGTCAGGCTTTTACACACAGTACAAACACCCTTCCATTTGAACGCTCACCAAACGGGAACATCCTAGGTGCCCTACGTAAAGAGCGAGCAATTTTCAAAGAATTAATTTTGCGGAGAGAGTGTCACAGACAATCGGACCGTGGTGCGTTTTGGCGCTAGACCTAACTTTTAAAATCTAAACTGACAGCTTGTTACACAAACATCCTTAAATCATAAAAGAATTCTTTTTTTCATCAAGACAAGATCAGTACAATTCGAAGTTTTGAAAGTTTGAAAAAAGAAAAACCCGGAAGCAGGGTCACGCAAGGTCGTGGTTCTCGTAGCAGACGACGGTTTATACCTATCGCCAGTTCCTCTGAACAGTCAAAAGCCATCGCTCGAGTTCTTGTGAACCACAGTCGTTTGTTTCGTGCATAGTCAGAGGTACTTAATAACGTGCTATTGCAGATAAGCTCACAGCGAGTCACATTCAAATTACTAACTGACGACTACATTGTGAAAAAGGGAAATTTGATCACACAGGTTCACGATGGCTCAGGGGTAAGATAAACCACGCAAAAATAAATTCTTTAAAAATTGCTCGCTCTTTACGGAGGGCACCTAGGATGTTCCCGTTTGGTGAGCGTTCAAATGGAAGGGTGTTTGTACCGTGTGTAAATGCCTGACAGTATCTGTGATGGTTTACGGGAGGCTTACTGTGCCTTTAATATGTATCTTAGTTACTTGGCCTAACCGTTTTTGTTGATGAACTTTGAAGAAAAAATATCGTGTGTGTGTGTGTGTGTATGTGTGTGTGTGTGTGTGTGTGTGTGTGCGTGCGTATGTGTGTGTGTGTGTGTGTGTGTATGTGTGTACATGCCGCGTGCGTGTGTGCGTGCGTTTGTGTGTGTGTGCGTGTGTGTCAGTGTGTGTGTGTGTGTGTGTGTGCGTGTGAGTGTGTGTGCGTGTGTGCGTGCGTGCGTGCGTGTGTGTGTGTGTGGGTGTGTGCATATACGTACGTGCGTGCGAGCGTGCGTGTGTGTGTCTGTGTGTGTATGTGTGTGAGTGTGTGTGTGTGTCAGTGTGTGTATGTCAGTGTGTATATGTGTGTGTGCGTGCGTGCGTGTGCGTGCGTGCGTGCGTGGGTGCGTGCGTGCGTGCGTGCGTACGTGCGTGCATAAGGATAGGAATAAGAATAAGGATAAAATGTGTTACTGTGTTGCAGTATTTAATTTGTGCAGTCAGCCAACGCTCAACACTGCTACGGAAGAGACGAACAAGGGACGCAATTTGTAGTCCTTGATTTAAAATGTGACATCCATGGATTAGTGTTCTTGCGCTTGACGCTTGTGATGGCTGTGTTGAATGACGTCTGAAATGTCCTGCAACAATTGCTTTTCATTAAAAAGAATATTAATAAATGATTAATGAGAGAAAGAAGAAGAAAAAGAAAAAAAGAAAGAAACAAAAGACAGACAGACAGTAAAAAAAAACAGAAAGAAAGAAAGAGAGAGAGAGATCAAATCAAATCAAATCAAATTTTATTTTACGAGGGTTGTGGCATAAGCAATATAAACGAGCTTCTTTTCAACCAGCCCTCGCCCAGAGAGGGACTATTCTAATCTTGAGAGAGAGAGAGAGAGAGAGAGAGAGAGAGAGAGAGAGAGAGAGAGAGAGAGAGAGAGAGAGAGAGAGAGAGAGAGAAAGAGAAAGAGAAAGAGAGAGAGAGAGAGAGAGAGAGAGAGAGAGAGAGAGAGAGAGAGAGAGAGGCAGACAGAAAGAAAGAAAGAATCCCCCCCCCCCCCCCCCCCCCCCAAAAAAAAGAAGTTATGCCTGTCACTTCTTCGCAGAATTTAGCAATTGACCTACAACTGTCTCTTCACATTTAGCTGCTATTTATAAACTTGAGCTACTTGAAATGAAAGCTGCATCTGTCAAAAGTGACACTTGGAGCAGCCATCACGGTGCCACATCACTTGAACTCTTGATTATTCAGTGCATCGGGGTGAGCAAAACACTTTTCATTTGCGGATGAGGATTAAGTATTCTTCTTGAGCAGCAATTGTAGATTGCATCACCAGTCAGGGCTTTTCATTACAATTCGAAGGACAGAAGATTTCAGGTTGTTGTTGTTGTTGTTGTTGTTGTTGTTGTTGTTGTTGTTGTTGTTGTTGTCGTCGTTGGTATTGGTGATGGTGCTGGTGGTGATGGTATTGTTTTGTTGTTGTTGTTGTTGTCGTCGTCGTCGTCGTAATCGGTGCCAGTTTGTTGTTGTGATAAAGTCGACACGAATATTACAACACATGCTTAAAGCTTACAACGGGTGCCAGAATATTAATCCGTTTCTCAGCAGAGAATGGCAAATTTCTTACTCACAGGATGATTTGCCATGATCAGATAAGTCTGTTGTGTTCTGTTTTAACCTTCGCCGGTCGTCGTGGGTCCGTGTGGACCCAGAAGGGTGTTTAATTGCAAATATCTCTTCAATCAGTTGGAATTTTTAATGAGCTTTTAAGAATACCTCAGACACCTGAAAAGGTTTTATGTCCTAAAAGATCATTACATTTTAGCGAGAAGTAATTAAAAAAACAAAGGTCAAATTTAGACTACACACGGAAGACATCGTGGGGCCGTGCGGACCCATGTTTCTCAAACTGAAGGAACTTACATAAAAACTAGGGAGAGAAGTCGCAAACATTCAGGTATTGGCTCTAAACATCATTTTCTACGATCTGTTTAATTTTGGAGTTAATAAGCAAGTCGCGTGGAGCGAAATTGATACATAACAATGTGGGTCCACACGGCCCCACGACGTCTACAGAAGGGTATTCACGTTTTTCCTTTTTTGAGAAGCTTTAGTCCGCACGGTAATAATTAAATTAATAATTTAATTCAATTACTTCTCGCGGAAATTTAACCACGGCGTCTACGGAAGAGGATGCACGTTTTTCCTTCTTTGGAAAGCATGGGTCTACGGAAGGGTATGCATATTTTTCCTTATTTGAGAAGCATATGGGTCCGCACGGCCCCACGATGTCTGCCGTGTGTAGCCAATATCCAGGTCGAAGGTTAAAGTCGTGACATTCTAACTCAAGCTGTGTGCAGCTGATATTCGCTTCCTTCTGTGAGCCTACAGGAGCTTGTATCAAAATACACGTAACAGGCAGTTATGTTCACTCTAACATATTGCCAAACACATGAGATGAACGAGTTTGACATTTGGATACAAGCGCCTGTGAGACGTGTGTGCACTCGCGGCGGTGAAATTCAAGTTCAGTTCTTCATGTCAACACGACAAGTTATGTCTAATTATGCTGACTGTGATAAAATAACAACAGACATGTCAAGACTGCGAATATCAACATAAGCCGGTAGTCGAAAGAGCACAGACCGCTTTGACATTAAGCTGGTCACCTAAAATCAGTCCTGGTTGGTCACATTTATAATAACGTGGAGCACACTGCAAACATCGGAAGGTCGTGAGTTCAAATCCCGGCACCGGGCGGCTTGTGCTTTATCGCCCTTCGTGTGTACACGCAAGCACAAGACCAAGTGCGCACGGAAAAGATCCTGTAATCCATGTCAGAGTTCGGTGGGTTATAGAAACACGAAAATAACCAACATGCTTTCCCGGAAAGCGGCGTATGGCTGCCTGAATGGCGGGGTAAAAACGGTCATACACGTAAAAGCCGTGGGAGTTTCAGCCCATAAACGAACAAACAAACGAACAAACATGCAAACATGTCAGAACAGTTGTTTGTGTGTTTGTTTGTTTGTTTGTTTGTTGTTGTTTGTTTGTGTTTGTTTGTTGTTGTTGTTTGTTTGTTTGTGTGTTCAAGTTGTTTTCGTCGTGGGAAAATTGCACATCACTGATCAAGTGCTCATAATTTTCTAAATAAGATTTGCACGGCTGAACCCATTGTCTACACAATCTCTTTCTGAGGATCCTTCCATATTGAACAACAGGACGTTGTAGGAGACCACAGCTAGAGTCCTGCCCAACAAGTCGCGGTGTTGAGATTTACACTAACTCCAGTCAAGTGCCGCTCAGTGTTTGCCACATATACCAACAAGTCGCGGTGTGGATATTTACACTAAGCAGGAACTCCAGTCAAGTGCCGCTCAGTGTTTGCCACATAATTATATACCTTCAAATCAAAAGCCTTCCTCACGGCACGCGCGAAGCGCTTCACTGCGCAGGCGCGATTTGCAAACGCAGACGACGCCCCGGATTGGAGCAGACGACACTTTCTCGACTCCGCAAGTTCTTTTTAAAAAGGCCTGCACGCAGGAAATTCATCAGAAATCTGTGAAAGCATGCTTGTTTTGCGTGAGTCGCCGTCTGCTAACGACTGACTGTTCTTCTTTTCAGTCGCTCCATCTTCGTCTTTGGTTTTTGAAAGCTGAGACGCACACTGAGAAGGTAAGGTTTTCATCGATTTCTGCCTGATACTGAAATTGTGGGGAAATGTCGTTCTCCTCGATACTGAATTCGTAATTACTTGTCTTATTATGTCCAAGATTTTTCTTTTTCTCTGTTTTTAATTTATTTTATTTCATCTTATTTTCCTTCTCTTTTTCCATTCGCTTTTCTCTTTCTTTTCCCTTCAGCTTGAACTGCTGCGACTTCTTGTCTCTTCTTTCCAATCAAACTTTATTTGTGCTTTCCGCAATTTGCTTACAGTTTGTGACTCTTGTATCAACACGTTTTAATTCTGATGACTCAAGTTTCAAGTGTCTGGTTCTCTATATGTTTACGCAATTTTTATTTTCTGTTTGTTAGTTTGGTTTTTTTGTTTGTAAAATTATGTATGTGGTCATTGGTGGGTGAAGTAGGTACTTCAGCCATTAAAACAATGTTCATATCGTCTTGTGTAAGGCCTAAAACAAAATAGGTGTGGTTACAGTAACCCGACCTACCCTATTTTTAGGGGCCGACCCTATAACTTTTTATTACATTTGTCAAAAAACAACACAAAAAAACAAGAAAACGAGTGCAGAAAACGCAATGAAAGCGAAAGCGCCCGAGTCGCACACTTATTTCCCTGTCAAGTAGGTTTAATTTGTACACATTAGAAAAAAAAAGTTTAAAAAAAAAAGTGATTGCCTACCTTCCTACCCTATTTTTTGGGGCTATGTTACCGTAACCACACGTAATTTTTTTTTGTGCCTAATCTGTTGCCAGGTAGCTGGAGCGGTAGTTCAACTTCTTTGATTAGTTCCCCCCGATAATGTCTCTCTTTCACACAATCTTGACTAGAGCGTTTTTCTTGATGTGGTGGTGGTGGTTTGTGGTTAATGGTGGTCTCAATGGTCGACTGGGGCGGGGGTTAGGGGGGGGGGTGTGATAATGCGAAATATGTATGACACGTTTGAAGACATTATTTCATCGATTAGTGTTTTTCTCTCAGTATCTTAGAATATGAATTGTTATGGCAACCTTCATGAATGTGCATGCAGTCGTGAGAAAACACATAAGCACGCTCACAAGCAAGTAGCTAACACAGATACACAGACAGACATTCAGTCAGACAGACATGCAGACACACATACGAAGACACAGACACTCAAACACACATAGACACACACAGGCACAGACAGACACACAGACAGACTGACACACAGACACACACACACTTACACACACACACACATACGCACGCAGGCACACACACACACACAGACACAGCCACACACACACACACACACACACACACAGACACACACACACAGATAATTGGAGATAAATAGAGAGAACGAGACAGACAGACAGACAGACAGTCAGACAGAAACAGAGGCATGCAGAAGGTTGGAGAGAAAGAGACAGCCGGACAGAGAGACAGACAGACAGACAGAAACAGACAGACAGAGAGACGGTTTGAGGCAGACAGAGACACAGAGAGTAGACGTTCACTTTACATAAAAGGGCTATAAAGCGGATGCGCGACAGATACCATAACTACATTTGTACCCCTGACAAAAGCCTCCTTTTTCAACAAGTTATCATTTACGACGCTTCTAAAAGTTTCTCCATATATCATAATGTTGATCTCTTTTCGATAAGCATCACAAACCCACACAAACAGGAAGGGTGCCATTTGCGTCACAATAATGTCTGTGTTATGACGAGCTGTGGATCCATTTAATATCTGATTCCATTACTTATTTCCGTATCATTTAATCTCTAACATACAGTGTTTATGGTTCATTTCCATCATTTATTCTCTAACCTATATCAGTCTATGAGCACGAAGAGAGGGTTACTCCGTAAGACTGCTTTTATGCTTATTCTTTTGAACCTGCGTCAAATGTTTCCAACTGCAAAATCATTCTTCTCCATTTTCCATCCAAAATAAATATTGATGTAAAGATCGTGCAAAGTGTCTGAACATGCCAAGAGTTGTATTATATGTCGTGATCACGCATCTTTCATTTAAATATTTAACTTTATCTAAATTAGTTTAATTTATGTTGCGTTATTTTATTCTAATGTGATTGCATTTGTTTCTTAAATAATAACCATGGTTTTTATTCGTATAGATCTCTCCGTCCAATTATTGAGTGATCAATACTCATTACCATATTCCGTGTAGATCTCTCCGTCAATCAATACTCATTACCATATTCCGTGTAGAAATCCAGAAAGTGAAACAGTTTCAAAACCTTTTCGCACATAGAAAAGAATGCCATAAATGAAACGAGGGGGGGGGGGGGGGGATGAAGACAGCTTGTAAGCTGACTTTGCTATGGAGAAAAGAATCATAGTGTTGGCGTTAACCGCTATTGTACTGCTCTTATGTAGTACACACAATATTGAGAGAGAAAAACGGGAAACAAATCATAGATGGTCAGGCATTTGGCCAGTTTAGATTGCATGTGAGATTTGTGTTATTTTCCATTAAATTAGATCTATTACTACGTATACGTTAAACTACACGACCTTTAGGTTGGTTTCTGTGCCCTGCAACCCGGAGTGTTTATGGATTTTAACTTAAACCTTGTTTTTCATGTAATATCCGTCTGCAATTCACTGAGCACGATCTCTTTTTCTTTCCACATCATACTAACCTGTTACTGAAGTCCTGGACGTACAATAATACTGACGTTGTGGGTTTTTTTAATTATTTTTGTTGTTTTTTTGTAAGAGAGTGGGGAGAAGGGTATAAAAAAGGGTATAAAAATCAGGCAAATGTGTGCTTAGCCCGATTTGATTTTTTCTATGACCTGTTTGTTGTTGGTTTAGGTTTTGTTTTAGTTTTTTTTAGGGGGTATGTTTTTTTGTTTGTTTTTTCTGTTCTAGCATATTTAAAGATTCTTTTTTTCCTCGCTAGAAACTTCTCTTCTCCACACCCATTTATCTCTATTTATAAAGGTAAATAACAACTTATTAACGGGTGTAACCTGTTCATTGATTATTTTATTTACAGCGCTTGCAAGCTAAGTGAAATAAAAGTTATATTTCTTTTCTTGACCAAATGTATTTTGAAAAGAGCATACGTGCATTGTGATTTGTGTATATTTTTCATACAGATGCAGCTTTTTCTGCAAGATAATAAGTCTATGCTCTTCGTCGAGCGTTTTGCAAAACATTAAGAGCGTGGTTAAACCATATATTCATTCATTCATTCATTCATTCATTCATTCATGGATTTCTTTATTGTTACTTTTCTTTTAATTTCTTTATTTCGTTATTTCTTTATTTATCTATTCATCTATTGGTATTAACAAAATTCCGTTCCATTATTCCACGATGCACTTATAAATAGAAACACAATTGGGGCACGAACTAAAGCGAATGCTTGCGCAAGACAGATACAAAATTCAATTGACAATCATGATTTTGATTATGAAAATACTGATAAACCATAAAACACACCTGAAATCAAAGCCAATAAAACAATGAGAAAAGAGAAGGGAAAGAGAGACCCGAGTTATAGGTGGAAAAAAAGAACATTTAAAATGTACTCAATGTAAAAAGGAGCGAAGACAGGTACAAAGAGGAATGTGGCTATAGTGCATACGAAAGGACAGGTTGGAAGAATAGGCTTTGCCTAAAACCTTTATCCTTTTGTAATAAAGTTCTGAATAAAAACATGAGTCATAAGCAATATTCCAGTAAAAATGACCTGCAGATCATCAATTACATATGGTGACAGTACACAATTAGATTTCGTGAGATTATATACATGAATATAGGCAAAGATTCTAACAGCACAATCAACCAGCTTGACCAATAAACGGTTGAATGAATAAATCACTTTGTATTTATCTTTTAATTTACTTATTTATCTGTTATCTGTTAATTTCTTCATCACTCATTTTCGTACTTATTAATTAATTTATTTTGTTCTTTATGAAAAAGGAAAAAGAAAATGAGGATCACATGAAAAACATTTTGCACAACAAAATTCTATCGTTATGTTTTATATTTTCCCTATTTTCATTCTTAGCTAGTTTTTTTGTTTTGTTTTAAAAATGCAAACAAACTCGATGACAGACTGAATTTAATAGAAAAATATGAGAAAACAACCTGTCAATCTTTCATATATTCAAGCTTATATGTTCACATGAAATGCTTAGCTATTTTGTTTATTTGTTTGTGTTTTTGGTTGCTTGCATGTTTGCTAGCGAACGAAGACAGTTTTGTGAAATGTGCGATAGAGACAATACAAACTCTATTAACTCCGATTTTTGTTTTCAAATAACGACCGCAGTCAACCGACTTCTCATGCAGTTAATTGAGGCATGATAATCTTTTCGTCTTGCATCCAATGAGGGCTTAAATTGCCAGAAGACGGAAGTTGACCAAATGTCACCCTTTGTGTGCGAACCTTTTCAAATGATATATCGCTTCCCCTGAACTGTTGTACTTCATAACAACGATTGATAAGAAGACAGAAGACATTCCACAATTGTTTACAATGTGTTATCCAAGGAGTTCACATAACCCAGAACAAGATGACGTAGATTTTCGGTTAACCGGTATCTTCAAGGAAATGCAGGAAATGTTTGAGTTCATCGACCTCTAACCCTGATAACAGGACGCATTTAGTTAACACAAATGGGTAGCCTACGTCACTGAGACAAACAAATAACCTATCTTTGACTTACTGCGTAGACAAACTATCGTACATACCCTACCAGCCCCGTACGTGAGCCCCATATCGGCCCCATGTTATTTTGCACATGTCTTCTGGGGCCCAGTTAGCCGATCTGGGTCCCATATGGGTAGCATATGGGGTAACCACGAATGGAGTGGAGAAATGCCGCCCACATTCAACCCATATGTTCCCCACATACAGCAGAGATATAGTAATCTCCCAAACCCGATAAATAACAAGACGCATTTAAAGAGATCGGACACCGATTGATGAAAAAATACATTTCGCTAATATTTTGCGTGTGATATGTCCAGAGTGTCGACGTCATGAAACAAGTCTGACAACAATGAGAGAAATAAATCGGACAGATTTTATGCTACAGATTGTATGCTACAGATTGTATGCTACAGATTTTATGCTACAAATTTGTGAAAACGATGACATGCCAAGATTCAGATAAACGAAGGTTGGGTATAGTTGAATGGGGTTTCTGCCCGATCAGTTACAACTACAAGACCTACTCTGGATTTGGT
Organism: Littorina saxatilis; assembly: GCF_037325665.1. NCBI lineage: Eukaryota > Metazoa > Mollusca > Gastropoda > Littorinimorpha > Littorinidae > Littorina > Littorina saxatilis. Next base: position 2,326,713 of record NC_090249.1, on the reverse strand, counting down.
ATTAATCCCTGGTTTACGCGTGTTGTAATGATGTGTTTCTATTTGAATTATTGTAACGTGCCTTTCCGATATGGCTGGAAATAGCGTACTTACGTGACGTTTTTGTTGGCGTAAATTAGATCAATGTTTCAATTCGCATGAAGATATTTCCTGGAGCTTCCCTTAGATTTCACCCAAAAAATGACACAATGCCGAGCAGGATCCCTAAAATGACATATCAAAACATGAAAACAATTGATCGTGACGTTTCATCACAGATCTGCAAAAAATAACATTACCCCCATGTTGAAAAATGGCATCAAAAGAGGTAAAAAGAAATCGTACTCTGAAAAATATGCATGTTGAGTGATATGTAAGCACTGTTTTAAAGTGTTCATTATCTGCCATACCGGTCTGAAAATAGATACAAGTATCTTCAGGAAGTTTCAATTGAAATCATTTGCATTAGGACGTAACCGTGCGTGCGTCTGTATGTCTGTGCGTGTATGTGTGTCTCTCCCCTTTCTGTCGCTCACACAGATTTTTTTTTTATATTTAGTCAAGTTTTGACTAAATATTTTAACATCGAGGGGGAATCGAAACGAGGGTCGTGGTGTATGTGCGTGTGTGCGTGTGTGTGTGCGTGTGTGTGTGTGTGTGTGTGTGTGTCTGTGTGTGTGTGTAGAGCGATTCAGACTAAACTACTGGACCGATCTTTATGAAATTTGACATGAGAGTTCCTGGGTATGAAATCCCCGAACGTTTTTTTCATTTTTTTGATAAATGTCTTTGATGACGTCATATCCGGCTTTTCCTGAAAGTTGAGGCGGCACTGTCACGCCCTCATTTTTCAACCAAATTGGTTGAAATTTTGGTCAAGTAATCTTCGACGAAGCCCGGACTTCGGTATTGCATTTCAGCTTGGTGGCTTAAAAATTAATTAATGACTTTGGTCATTAAAAATCTGAAAATTGTAAAAAAAAAAAAAAATTTATAAAACGATCCAAATTTACGTTTATCTTATTCTCCATCATTTGCTGATTCCAAAAACATATAAATATGTCATATTCGGATTAAAAACAAGCTCTGAAAATTAAATATATAAAATTTATTATCAAAATTAAATTGTCCAAATCAATTTAAAAACACTTTCATCTTATTCCTTGTCGGTTCCTGATTCCAAAAACATATAGATATGATATGTTTGGATTAAAAACACGCTCAGAAAGTTAAAACAAAGAGAGGTACAGAAAAGCGTGCTATCCTTCTTAGCGCAACTACTACCCCGCTCTTCTTGTCAATTTCACTGCCTTTGCCATGAGCGGTGGACTGACGATGCTACGAGTATACGGTCTTGCTGAAAAATGGCATTGCGTTCAGTTTCATTCTGTGAGTTCGACAGCTACTTGACTAAATATTGTATTTTCGCCTTACGCGACTTGTTTCATTTTTGAGTCACTTGAGAAAAAGTGACTCTATGTAATCGGTCAGTGTTAGTCTGTCCGGCCGGCCGTCCGGCCGGCCGTCCGTAGACACCACCTTAACGTTGGACTTTTCTCGGAAACTATCAAAGCGATCCGGCTCATATTTTGTTTAGTCGTGACCTCCAATGACCTCTACACTTTAACGATGGTTTCGTTGACCTTTGACCTTTTTCAAGGTCACAGGTCAGCGTCAAAGGAAAAATTAGACATTTTATATCTTTGACAAAGTTCATCGGATGTGATTGAAACTTTGTAGGATTATTCTTTACATCAAAGTATTTACATCTGTAGCCTTTTACGAACGTTATCAGAAAAACAAGGGAGATAACTAGCCTTTTCTGTTCGGCAACACACAACTTAACGTTGGGCTTTTCTCGGAAACTATAAAAGTGACCGGGCTCAAATTTTATGTGAACGTGACTCCCAGTGACCTCTACACTTTGACGTCTGCTTTGGTGACCTTTGACCTTTTTCAAGGTCACAGGTATGTCTTGAAGGAAAAAAATTGAAATATCATATCTCTGAAACTATTCATCGGATTTGATTCAAACTTTATAGGATTATTCTTTACATCAAATTATTTACATCTGTATTGTGTTGTGAATAGCAATTTCTTCCTGTCCATCTGATGCCTCATATAATATTCAGAACTGCGAAAGTGACTCGATCGAGCGTTTGCTCTTCTTGTTATAATAAATCTTTATCTGTTGTCATAGTTAAATTAATGTTTCTGGGTATGTGTGACAGTCATTTCAGGCAAATGTATGTATATTTGGATTTTTGTCAGTGTAAAAGAGAACGTCAAGCATGCCCTGGGAGAGGGAGAACAAGAGAGAGAATAAAGTTTTAAAAAAATATTTTGACTTGCATTTATTAACGATTACTTTGCCATTGCAAAAATATGTGTGAGAGAAAGAGAAAGACAGACAGACACACCCGGACAACACATACATGCGCGCGCACAGTTACGTCCTAATGCAAATGATTTCACTAAAATGTTCTAATTTTAAACTTCCTGAAAACACACTTATCTCTATTTTCGGACAAGGCAGATGATAAACACTTTAAAACTGTGCTTACATATCACTCAACATGCATATTTTTCAAAGTACGATTACTTTTACCTCTTCTGATGCCCTTTTTCAACATAGGGGTAATGGTACGTTTTGCAGATCATTCTGTGCAGAAATTGTTCGGCATTGTGTCAATTTTTGGGTGAAATCTAATGGATGCTTCTGGAAATATCTTCATGCGAATTGAGAAATTGATCTAATTTTAGCCTACGAAAACGTCACGTAATTATGTTATTTCCAGCCATATTGGAAAGGCACGTTGCAATAATTCAAACAGAAACACACCATTACAACACGCGTGAACCAGGGATCAATATCACCTCCAAAATAGGCCCTGTGGTTGTAACTGATCGGGCAGAAATCCCATTCAACTACCCAACCCTCGTTTATCTCAATCTTGGCATGTCATCATTTTCAACATTCTGTAACAGAAAACCTGTCCGATTGATTTTTCTCATTTTCTTTCACACTTGTCTCAGCACATTCTATCGTTCATAGTACTCTCCCACTATTTACGATGAGGCCCTATCTTTGAAAAGTGGAATCGGAAAAGCACCGGATCGGAACGACGCGAAGATGGAAACCGCTGTGCATTCGACACCGTTTGGTACCAACACGTATCGTACACGTATCCTGAAGACGTGACATCTCGTACGTGATCTCTTCTCCTTAATCTTGGTGATGGTCTTCCGTTTGGGTTTTAATCGGTGAGCTTGGCCCTTCATGTGTAGCTAGTTCACGCCACCTTATATTTGTCCGTTTTGTTTGAGTCTGCTTTAATCTTTATTCCAATGAGGCAGAGCACTGTGTTAAGGTCTGGATGACAAAAGTTGCTTATTCATTTCAATGCTTGTTATTCTTTCAGGTGCCAGGGGACTGGTTCCGTATAACTCTCACTTTCTGTTCTTGCACCAGTATGAATTTAGAGCGCTTACCTCCCTTTGCTTCTCAGAGCTGGGTCTGTGTGAGTCCAAACGAATAAATAAGGTTTGAAAAACGGTGAATGTCACAGTAGACTATACATTTGATCTAAGTTAAATATATATTAACAATTTACTGTCAAATGTAGGTTGGTAAGAATTGGGAAAGTTGGCAAAATAGGGTTAAGATGCTTTGAATTGTATGTCTAGTAGTTCAATTGTTAATTTTTTAGAATCCGCTGAAGTGAATGCACTCAAAACAGTTCTCTGTAATCGCAAGGAAGTAAGCTATTAAAAAACCCATTCAAAGCCATTTCAGTTATTGCTTTTGGTAAGTAGGATAGGGTGAATTGTCCTCTAGCTCTTGGCATGAAAGAAAATCATAATAATGTACAGTTGCAATTCATACAAGATAAAGCAACATCAGGGTCACCAGAATACAACGACTTGATGAGGTCATATTTCCGATTTAAAAAAATCATCAAACCCAAATTATTTACATTCTGTCAAAAGAGTAAATTACTGAAAGTATATTTTGAGTTTCTGTCGGCCAATCAAGTGGATGTTTTCGTCCTGTCAAAAGAGTAAATTACTGTAAGTATTTTTTCAGTTTCTGTCGGCTAATCAAGTGGATTCCACTCATCAACTTTCAAAATAAAATATATGCTTTCAGTTCTAAACTGTGAACGTGAAATACCACAAGCCTTTACAAATGTTAACCCTTATTATTGCTCCTGTTTTTTTGTTCCCTCTTTCAACAACAAAAAATGCACACTATTTTTGGAAATAGGAAATGGAGGAAGAAAAGGGCGTGTATAGAAATACAGCCTGCATATTCACGGAAATTCCCATCCAAGCTCTACGGTACAACACAACCCAATAGTGTTCCCACAACAAAGCCACAATAACATTCAGCAGCTAAATAACACTGCACTCCATGCACCGACAAGGAGCCGTCAGCGGTCTGCAACTGGTGTCAAGTTGCGGCGGCTGGCCGTTGGAGATTTGAACCTGAAGAGGCTTGCACATCATCAACATCTTGCCCTGTCTGTGGCCACTTGGCCCCCCTGTCCCCAGCGCAGCAGACGATGCAAGAGTGCAATAGTTTCCGCCCAAAACCTTCAGCTTCGTCCCCGATGCAAGATGACGATAGGCGGCCATTGTGCAAAATGGCGGATGAAGATAGGCAATGGCTGTCAAGGGTCTGAAGATATTGCTCTCTCGCGTTGCAAGTGCTTCTGCTTCTGAGTGTTGCATCGTCCACGGTACAAAAAAAGGGAGAAGATGAAGAAAAAGGACCAACAGGTAGTTAAGCATGCACTCAGTTTCCTAAACATTGTCCGCATTATGATAATGTGTTCTCATTTTAAGTAGCATATTTGTTTGGACATGAAAAAGGATGTCTCCGACACTATGTTATCTTCCGGTGGCCTGAAGTGAAATAAGCAGAACAACACAAAGTGAAATTCTGCACAGATTTAATCATTCGTTTAAACTCGATGTGTTGACTAAAGAAAAGAAAACGCAGTCACGTATTTATCATGGATATGGTGTTAACCTCAAAATGTCGTCTTTGCCTCGATTGTTCTGAGATATTTTTTTACATTTCTCGCGTTGGGGTCCCTTTCCTCACCGAAATACCGTTGTCCTTCCTTTGGCATTTCCTTTGAGGGACGTTTCCACACTGAAACCCCCGTTATATGAGAGTGATTAGTGCCTTAATTAGCTAACGAGTATGTGTAACCGTAATAATCGCTTTGGAAATAAAGATGACAGATGCATTATATATGGTGCATCAAGATGACAGATGCATTATATATGGTGCATCAAGATGACGGATGCCTTATGGTGCATCAAGATGACAGATACATTATATATGGTGCATCAAGATGACAGATGTATTATATATGGTGCATCAAGATGACGGATGCATTATATATGGTGCATCAAGATGACAGATGCATTATATATGGTGCATCAAGATGATAGATGCATTATATATGGTGCATCAAGATGACAGATGCATTATATATGGTGCATCAAGATGACAGATGCATTATATATGGTGCATCAAGATGACGGATGCCTTATGGTGCATCAAGATGACAGATACATTATATACTAGATGATTACCCGCTTCGCCGGGAAGAAGTAGAGCCGAATACCCGGCCGTCGCCGGGGACCCGGCTTTGCCGGGTGTACGCCGGCATCGCCGGCGCACGAAGGAAGGGAGATCTAAAAATAGTAACGTGCAGTGACCTTCTAAATATATTAACGTACAAACGGGAATATCGATTGACGCCGGCGCACGAAGGAAGGGAGATCTAAAAATAGTAACGTGCAGTGAAAAACGAAAATCGGTTCAGCGCTGCGCGCTGAGAGCACGTGTTGAAATATCTCATCGACCAGATTTTGTGCAGGGTGTATCTGAATATGGACACCAAATTTGAAGCAGATCCATCGAGAACTTTGGCCGTGCATGGCGATCAATCACACACACACACACACACACACACACACACAGACACAAGTCGTATATATATATAGATGGTGCATCAAGATGACAGATGCATTATATATGGTGCATCAAGATGACAGATGCATTATATATGGTGCATCAAGATGACAGATACATTATATATGGTGCATCAAGATGACAGATGCATTATATATGGTGCATCAAGATGACGGATGCATTATATATGGTGCATCAAGATGACAGATGCATTATATATGGTGCATCAAGACACAGCTATTCTACAAACGTTTGACCTCCGCGGCCAATCGGGAAACTCAACATTGATGAGTTTTCATTCAGGCTATGATTTTCTACAGACTGGAGGGGTCCTTAGGGGGGGGGGGGGGGGGGCAGTACACACTCTCTCTGCGGTGATGCTGTCTCCATGAGTTTGACTTGTCCACTTGTTCACACTTGCCGTCCATTATTTTGTATTTGTTTTTATTCCCTACCAGGCAACGCCTTCCCTTGGTGGCAGGAAGCGTTTCACGGCGAGTAACAGAGAGACCACCCATTACATAACTAAACCATATATACTAAACACGGGTGTGTATATCATGTAAATGAGGTCGTGTCAAACTAGTCCGACAGGGACCTAATTTTCCACTGCTCTTGATAACAAAGTCACAGAGACAAACGTCATGCTGGGAACTCTGTTGTGGGAACAGTAACAAAGTCACCGAGACAAACGTCATGCTGGGAACTCTGTTGTGGGAACAGTTCTGCGCTTGCCGTTCCCCCTGGAAGAATTTTGAGACCGTCCACGCCACATGTCCACGCCACATGTCCACGCCACATGTCCACTCTCCGCGTAGGGAAGGCCCTTTAACAGCACTAGTACTTACCTAAAAAAAATATATATATAAACAAAGAGTGTCGCCTGTAGTGGTGTAAGTACCAGAGCGCAGCGTGAGAGTGGCTGCTGATCGTTTCTTAGGCACCAGACAGCGTCCCCACTTGACCGCTCGGCCACTCGCGTCAACCAACTGTCTCTCTCCGCATTCTTTGAATTTTCCGCGCGCCAGATGTTGGGGGAGATAACTGTGCACGTTTCAAACTGCCGGTGTTGACCTTCACCTTCGCGTACTTTGCTGGGCCACACCAAGACGTTGAATTATTGTCTTGGCTGACCTTCACCTTGGCGGGTTATTAGCGTCTCAGGTAACGAGAAAAAAAGTGTTGTGGGAACGTCGCGTTGTAAATGGCAATGAGTGTAGTTAAAGTTGTTGTCTGCAGCCAGTGCAGGCCCACTCGGAAAAGCGTGTGTGTAAGTGTGATGTTGTGATGAATTTTCTTTCTTTTTTTGTTTGTTTGTTTGTTTGTTTGTTCGCTGCATTGTTTGTTTTAAGGCCAAAAAAAAAATAGGTCTGTTTACGGTAACCCGACCGACCCTAGTTTTTTCGCGCGACCCTAGACTTTTTTTTGGCATTTGGGGAAAAAAAAAAAAAAAAAAAAAAAAATCTTGTTTTTTTGGGCAAAATAACGTAAAAATATGGTTTTTTGGAGAAAAAAAAAAAAAAAAAAAAAAAAATCCCGACCTACCGACCCTATTTTTTTGGCCTATGTTACCGTAAACAGACCTCTTTTTTTTTGTGGCCTTATTTGATTGTTTCTTTCTTTCTTTCTGTCTGTGTTTCTTTGTTATCTTCTTTGCTTGTTTCTTTGTTTAGAGTGATAATCAGATATACAGAACAGATTATAATTTTGAAACTATCGAGTTACACTATTAAGGTCACATTTAATGTTACGCTCAGCGAACACCTCCGTATAATATAATTATCTGACCTTTTTTCTCACACGAAGTCTAGATTAGATATATATCGCAAGGTAAAGCAATCTCTTCTTCTTGTTTTGATCAATTCTTTTTATTGTACCTGAAAACGTTGCTTTTATCCGTCTTGAACTTGCGACTCTCGAATTTTAAATGACGATTTATCTGACGCTTTCCAATCGGGCTTCGTTTCAACTTAGCTACCGCTTTATATTGCTCTGATCAGTAACTATGATCAATAACAAATTTCAGAAAGCGTAATTAGCATCCTAGCTCTTTTACTTCTTGTGACCTTTGGAATTTTACAAGAAACGGTTGTGGTTGGTTGGTTGGTTGGTTGGTTGGTTGGTTGGTTGGTTGGTTGGTTGGTTGGTAGGTCGGTCGGTTGGTTGGTTGGTCGGTTGGTTAGTTGGTTGGCTGGTTGGTTGGCTGGCTGGTTGGCTGGCTGGTTGGTTGGCTGGTTGGTTGGCTGGCTGGTTGGTTGGTTGGCTGGTTGGTTGGCTGGTTGGTTGGTTGGCTGGTTGGTTGGTTGGCTGGTTGGCTGGTTGGTTGGTTGGTTGGTTGGTTGGCTGGTTGGTTGGTTGGTTGGTTGGTTGGTTGATTGGTTGGTTGGCTGGTTGGTTGGTTGGTTGGTTGGTCATTATTGTTTATCGTCTCTTCAGCAGGAAATACTATCCGAGACCGATGCAAGTTTGTTTCCTTTTTCAGTTCACATGGTAAACTCCAAGCTTAAAACTATTTACAACCAGGTCTATCACTGAAACACAAGAAACTTTGCAACAAAAATATAGTCGAGCCGTCAGTGGAGTCGTTGTTTTTCGTTCAGCACAGCACTTTACACAGTACGTTCAAACTCCCCGCCCTTTACTGTTCCTACTTGACAACGGGCGCCATCGCGGACCCCAGAGACAGGCAGTCTGATTGGCGTCCCTTTTTGTCACGTGATCTTGCGCAATTCTCTCCCCTTATCGGAAGCGAAAATTGTCACCAAAACTTAGCCAACACTTCAATCGGCATCTCATCTGTCATCTCCAGCTTGGAGGGTCTGAAGTGAGGAGGGGGAGATCCAGTTCGCCATTGTAGCGAGCCTCACAATCGGTGTCAGGTGCACATTGTAGCTCGTTGCCTGGCACCAGTCTTGACGTCACGGTATGAGCATCGCAAGAAACCACATGTTTTGTAGTCTGGCTGTTTTTAGTGCCTGTGTTGACATTATTTTTTGTCACTTCGACTCACTTTTTGTGTGTTGAAGAGATAAAATGTCAACCAGTACACGACACAATGTATTGAGAACATTTAGCGGTTTGGTCCAGTGAGAACAACTGCCGGATTTATTTATTTTTTAAATCTTTATTTTGTCTTCCTTTCTTTGTCCTGTTAGCTTAATAATGAAACGAATGAACACAGAAATACAGAAATAAATACAGAAATAAACACAGAAATAAAAACTGGGAAAAAAAGACATAATAACAGAAGTCCTCTCAATAACAGATACACAGAGGATGGGGAGGGCGCAATCGACAGAGTACAGTCTAAAATAAACCTGTTCGCACATTGTAAACTCAACGTTATCAACAATCCTGCCATCAACAAACTACAGGCTCCGATGTCTCGGGAGCCACATATATTTATTTTCCATTTTTATGTGGCTTTCCCTTGACTGAAGCTTGCTTACCAAAACAAATAAGTCCTACGCCAGTGATTTTTGCTGTACATAAATCCCTGACAAACAAGAACCTCATTCTTTGTTACTGCTTTCTTGTTGTCTGTCTGTCTGAACGCCTTTCTATTCCTCTGGCTGTCATCCTTAGTTAGTTTGTTTCTCTTAACTCTTGTCTCTCCCCTCCCTCTTCCAAGCACTTCTGCTTATTTATTTCGTGCTTGCATTGTTTGTCGCTTTAGCTTTCTGTTGACAGCGAAGTTTGTTTGGAGTGTTTGCTCTTTAGCTGTTTGTCGCTGACTGTTCTGTTGTATTGGACACCATGTCGTAGTTCTCTTTTCTCTGTTTGCAAAGTAATTCATGAAATTGAAAAAAAAGGTTCGTCGGTATAATGCATTTATTGGTTCAGACAATCCTGTCAACCAAAATACACTTGTCGATGATTAAAACGGCTTGGCATAAGAGTATCCTTACACTTCGACAGATGCCAAACATCGACATCCTGGCGACGTTTTGGGGCAGAGGGATGTTTTTGTTTTAGCTGAAATAAACGTGTTACTGACACCTATATAAATCTGTTAATCTAATTCAGCACACACACAAACAAACAAACACACACACACACACACACACACAAACTCACACACACAAACGCACACACACACACACACACATACACACACACACACGTCGGCATGTATTACTGACCCCCCCCCCCCCCCTCCCCGTTGAAATGAACCTTGTGTGTTTAATCAATAAAATGTCTTACGTCTTACGTCTTACACACACGCACGCACACACACACACACGTACCTAAAGTGTGGATGGTTACCTAAGAGGCGGCACTGGGTGTAGTGCCTTTCTAGTGCACTTGCACTACAACAGCACTGGGTGCAGTACTCGCTCCGGCATCGAAGAATTTTGCACTAAAAAATGCACAAAATTTGACCTATTTCGTCGCCTATAGAGGACGGAAAGAATGTCATTTTGAACATTGTTATGACATTCTTTCCGTCAAAAAAGTCAATTTAACGGTGTTAAATGAAGCGACCATCCACACAATTAGGTTGTCATCCAGAGTTTAGGTTGCCATCCACGTGTGGATGGTTGCCTTATGGTGATTTAGGCAACCAAACCTGTGGAAACGGGGGTACACACACACACACACACACACACACACACACACACACACAGGCACACGCGCCCGCACGCGCGTACAATACCCCTGCCATGTACAGAAAAAAACAGGCTTTGATTTTAGGTATATGTCCAAGTAGGAGGAGGATCTTATCCCATGGATAAAAAACCTGGACAGAGACTTACATGGTTATGTATATGATTGTTTAAAAGGGAAGGAAGGTTTCTTCAACGCGTAGTTTCTATCTGCTCACAGCATGTCAAACATCTTTGTTTCGGTTGAGTTTTACGGATGTTGCTTTATTGCCCCCCCCCCCCCCTCTCACCCCCCCCCCCCCCCCCACCTTCTGCACCAAATATTCAATTCCAAACTTCACAAATTACACAGGTTGATTTTTCCTAGTGCCTTTGTTCATTCCTCAGTTTATACAATTTCTGAATGTTTCTAACGAGCGTCTGAGTAAATTAAACAATCGGCATCCGCATTTTGGACAGATCCTGAAATATTCCTAGAAGAAAAATATGAATCGCCCATATAAATATGATGATAATCTAAATTTATGTCTGCGTCAACTGGAAAATTCTACTACTTCATCGGTTATTGCAGGAACATACTGGGGTCTCGGTTAGTTGTAAGAAAAGGCTTAGCCTTAAATCTTCATCCTTGGTTAAATAAAGTTCAGTTTAGATCAGTTCAATTTTACCGTTTTTGCTCGCATTTCACAATTTTGTTTCCCAGTTTTGTCTTATTAGTGTTTGTCTTATTAGTGTTTGTCTTATTAGTGGTTGTCTTATTAGTGGTTGTCTTATTAGTGTTTGTCTTATTAGTGTTTGTCTTATTAGTGTTTGTCTTATTAGTGGTTGTCTTATTAGTGGTTGTCTTATTAGTGTTTGTCTTATTAGTGGTTGTCTTATTAGTGGTTGTCTTATTAGTGGTTGTCTTATTAGTGGTTGTCTTATTAGTGTTTGTCTTATTAGTGTTTGTCTTATTAGTGTTTGTCTGAGTACTTAAAGGACCGCCGGATCGATATCTTTGTGAAAGTAACGTTTTGTTTTGTCAATAATTAAACGCTCCAACAAATACCTCTCTTGTTTTTGGATTCTGAATTTTGGAACGTTGACAATCTATTTGTTTTGGGGTTTTTGGTACTGCTACGTTACTATAATCCTTGAGTGTGAGAGCCCTTTCATTGACCCACTGACCGGTTTTTATATTTAGTCAAGTTTTGACTAAATATTTTAACATCGAGGGGGAATCGAAACGAGGGTCGTGGTGTATGTGTGTCTGTCTGTCTGTGCGTGTGTGTGTGTGTGTGTGTGTGTGTGTGTGTAGAGCGATTCAGACTAAACTACTGGACCGATCTTTATGAAATTTGACATGAGAGTTCCTGGGTATGAAATCCCCGAACGTTTCTTTCATTTTTTTGATAAATGTCTTTGATGACGTCATATCCGGCTTTTCGTGAAAGTTGAGGCGGCACTGTCACGCCCTCATTTTTCAACCAAATTGGTTGAAATTTTGGTCAAGTAATCTTCGACGAAGCCCGGACTTCGGTATTGCATTTCAGCTTGGTGGCTTAAAAATTAATTAATGACTTTGGTCATTAAAAATCTCAAAATTGTAAAAAAAAAATAAAAATTTATAAAACGATCCAAATTTACGTTTATCTTATTCTCCATCATTTGCTGATTCCAAAAACATATAAATATGTTATATTCGGATTAAAAACAAGCTCTGAAAATTAAATATATAAAAATTATTATCAAAATTAAATTGTCCAAATCAATTTAAAAACACTTTCATCTTATTCCTTGTCGGTTCCTGATTCCAAAAACATATAGATATGATATGTTTGGATTAAAAACACGCTCAGAAAGTTAAAACAAAGAGAGGTACAGAAAAGCGTGCTATCCTTCTTAGCGCAACTACTACCCCGCTCTTCTTGTCAATTTCACTGCCTTTGGCTGCCATGAGCGGTGGACTGACGATGCATGCTACGAGTATACGGTCTTGCTGAAAAATGGCAGCTACTTGACTAAATATTGTATTTTCGCCTTACGCGACTTGTTGCTGGTTGCAATCCTCTAGTCTTTTTAAGCTAATACCGGTTTCAAAACTCCAAAACACGATCCGGAACTGGGGCGCGCAGAGAAAAGCACCTGATGACACTCCGACTCCTCTGTGCCTGACTGCAGGCTATTTATCTTGGCGGGGCTTGCCAAAACTCCCCAAATGCCGAACACGTCGTCCGCAGCCATCAGCACTGAAATCTATCTTGATCTCCCTAAACGGGTCCCCCCACAGAACAATATTCTTCTTTGACAAAGCCAGCCCTTTTTTCTCCTCCTATCTGTTTTACAAACTTTCAACTCTATTTTCTTCTTTTTCTCAATTTTCCCCTCTTTTCTTTATTTTTAGTACAAAGGGGAGGGAATCGACAGCTGACGTTTTGTTCCCTTGTGGTATATGAAAAAGACAGAAAGAGACAGGAGCGAGGAGCGAATCTTGACGATCTAAGATGGCGTTTAATCTGACATGCAAGGAATGGATGTAAGAATCTCGAATATCTGGTGGTTCTGTAAACAGACGGCTCGAGTTGGTGAAGGCAAACAGAGATGTGTTTGGAAAAGACTCTTTCGCTCGTGCCGTGCGCGCGCTTCCTCGTGGGGCCTGTTTCTCATTGTTAGTTGAGTTTTGTGTCCTCTGCTGGTATAGTTCTCGCACTTGTCTCTTCAGTGACACTAATTGGGCAATTGGTTTAAACACGGTTTCATTCAATTTAACATGATACAATAATAAAACGAGAAATAATTAGGCCATTGGCCATAACCCCAGTTAATTATGGAGGGCTGTGAGCTAGATAAGAAGAAGTAAAAATGCATAGAATATACATATTCCATCCATCCTTCTCCTGACCCTAATGCAGATGTTTTAATCTGTCTCAGTTGACATAAATGTTTGTCTACGTTATTTTACAGTGATAGACAAAATTCAGTGACAGTTGAAAAATGTCTCACTTTTAAAGAAGTGTTATTTTGAAGAAACCGTGGTAAGAAAAGAGGGTTGTGCTTTACAGATAGATTCGCTCTCGGTTGCCATGGCACTGAGGCTGCCAGTTTGATTGACAGTCCAAGGTTATGCATCACACTGAAACGGTTTAATGTATCTTGTACGACAACCTGCATGTTTTGAAAATACAAATAAGTTTTTGATTTATCTCTTCTTCTTCTTCTTCTTCTTCTTCTTCTTCTTCTTCTTCTTCTTCTTCTTCTTCTTCTTCTTCTCTTTCTTTTATTATTGTTGTTGTTGTTGTTGTTGTTGTTGTTGTTGTTGTTTTGTTTTTCGTTAAAGTGGAATGTTCTCAGAAAGTACAAAGATGATTTGCGGCGATATGACAAAGATAAAAGTTCTTATTTGTTTGTTTGTTTGTTTGCTTAACGAAGAGCCATATCAAGCCGACCACGAAGATCCATATCAAGGCGGTAAAAGTTTTTATCACACCAAGAAAAAAGATAAGACGGTTTTTACAGACTGGATGGTTGATAAAAGTGACACGCTTGACAATCGTTCATGGCGCTCGTAAATTGTTTCTAACGAGTGCACTGGCACTTATATGCCTACGTTTTAGCTTTGAGATGTCCTTCATTACATTTTAATGCTTCTTTTCTCCTCCTTCACCTGACATCTTTAACTGAACACGCAGCTTTCATTATCAAAAAGCCACGATAAAAAATAAAATAGAATATGAAATCAGACGCTGATTCAATAATTGTGCTTTTTAGAATTGATGTGAACAACCGGAGAGCTTTTTTAAAATTTTGATTTGTGTGTGTGTGTGTGTGTGTGTGTGTGTGTAATGTTCGCAACCAAAAAGCAGCAGGCATGGTTGGATGTCGTTTTACACACTGTGCCACCTCCAGTCAAAAAGTGTCGAGTTTTGTCTTTGTTATGTTGTGATGGCTATCGGTTCTTTCAATTCTCTGTTGGCCGACACGTGGACCGAAGACAATTATGTCAGCAGAGGACAAGAGGCAAGAGAAGCCGCACACGTGCAATGGAACCTAAGCTCTTGTCTATAGGTTCGTTGTTTGGAGCACTGTGAAGTGTTTGAAGTGTCACACTGCATGTGTGAGCCGGCACTGATGTGTACCGAAAGAAGTGCTGTAATACATCTGCTCTTGCTTTTGTTCAGTCAGTTTTAAAGTTCCCAGTTCCTAAAAAAAAAAAACATGGGCAGATTGCTGCGATATATTAACGGAACTTGGAAGCAATAAAGTATAATTGTCTCCAGTCAAGGTCAAAAATCAAATCATGTTTGAAGACTTGTGTATAAAAGTACACTCCTTAATTCGCAAACAATCCGGCTTACCGTGAAAGATTTGACCGTCAGTTTTAGAGGTCCTGTGCTATAGTTATTGAGAATTGTCAGTTTTAGAGGTCCTGTGCTATAGTTATTGAGAATTGTCAGATGGCTGCAATATAACGGAACTGGAGCGATGTGGTATCCTTAAAGGCACAGTAAGCCTCCCGTAAACCATCACAGAGCTCCCCGAGCGTCTACATACAGTACAAGCATACTTCCATTTGAACGCTCACCGAACGGGAACATCCTGGCTGCTTTCTGTCGAGCGTGAGAAATTGTCAAAGAATTTATTTTCGTGGACTCGGTCTTCTGCAACAATGGCGCCTCGTTTTGGTGCTGGACGGCTGTTATGATACCGGAAATTACGCCCGGACAGTAAGCCTCCCGTAAACCATCACAGATACTGTCAGGCTTTTACACACAGTACAAACACCCTTCCATTTGAACGCTCACCAAACGGGAACATCCTAGGTGCCCTACGTAAAGAGCGAGCAATTTTTAAAGAATTAATTTTGCAGATTGTCTCGAACACTTTTTGGACCCATCCTGAACTCAGGTCAAACATGAGTTACTTCCCTTCGGGTCTCATTCTATCGATGTAAACTGGTGATAGCCGTGAATCGATGATTATCAAAATGTTTTTGGACCGTGGTGCGTTTTGCGCTAGACCTAACTTTTAAAATCTAAATAATAAATTGACAGCTTGTTACACAAACATTCTTTAATCATAAAAGAATTCTTTTTTCATCAAGACTGACAAGATCAGTACAATTCGAAGTTGTGAAAGTTTGAAAAAAGAAAAGCCCGGAAGTAGGGTCACGCAAGGGTCGTAGCAGACGACGGTTTATCGTGCATATCGCCGTTCCTCTCAACAGTCAAAAGCCATCGCTAGAATTCTTGTGAACCACAGCCGTTTGTTTCGTGCATAAAAACGTGCTATTGTAAATAAGCTCACATCGAGTCGCATTCAAATAACTAACTGACGACTACATTGTGAAAAGGGGAAACTGGATCATACGGGTTCACGATGGCTCAGGAGTAAGATAAACCACGCAAAAATAAATTCTTTGAAAATTGTTCGCTCTTTACGGAGGGCACCTAGTACCTAGGATGTTCTCAATCGGTGAGTGTTTAAATGAAAGGGCGTTTGTACTGTGTGTAAAAGCCTGACCGTATCTGTGATGGTTTACGGGAGGGTTATTGTGCCTTTAAGCCTTATCTCTAGTCAAAGTCAAAACCCAAATCCTTTTTGAAGTGTTTAAATGGTCCGGTCTACCGTAACAGATTTGGCCAGGCTTTTCACATGGGATAAAGCATCCCTCCACTTGGTCATGCACATTCCGAGGCAAGAATTAGTTGCCTGGGTGTTATCTGTGCACAGTAGGATTTCTTTTTAATTTTGTAAAGGCCACCAGTGGCATTTTAGGGAATCAATTCATCAAAAACCTTCCAACTCACCACTACACATCAAGCGATCATGGTGTTTGGTTTTGGTATGTGACCAAGTGGAGGGATGGTTTTATCCCGTGTAAAACAAGACTCTGGTCAGATGGTGAGCCCAACTCATTTCACGAGACGGAGTGTGCCTTTAAGCGTTTTAAAGCTACAAAAACATATTTTTGAATAATAATTGTTTGGTCGGTGACAGCCGTATACATTTAAAAATGTGTGTTTGTTTGTTTCTTTATGTCTTTGTTTGCTGTACGTTTTTGTCATGTTGTTGTTGTTGTTGTTGTTGTTGTTGTTGTTGTTGTTGTTGTTTTGGGGTTGTTGTTTTGGGGTTGTTGTTGGGTTGTTTTTTTTTTTTTTTTTTGGGGGGGGGGGGGGGGTATCTGTGTTTCCACTTGGAAAACATGGAAGCTGCTAAATCATAATAACAGTTGAGAATTAGTAACTTTAAAAAGCACATTCAACTGTCTTCTCTTAATCACTTTAACTCCTTCTTTTTAAAGTAGATTTGGAATAAGATTGCAATGTTTTCTGGCAAAGGCATGGTTATTTTTTATCAAAACACGCGGCGCGACTTGACAAGGAATGGTTCAGCACAACAATCATTCTCAGACCGAGCGGAAGTGCGTGCACGAAGTCACGTCTTCAAGTCTCGTCCGACATGACAACACGATGCGTCTGTCATCGGAGAGATAATCCCGAAATTCTGTTTCATATTTACCCAAATGCGCGTGCAAACTTGAGTTGATTCTAAACTGTTTTGCCATAGCAAGGCTGGTAAAACCGGAAGTGTATCTGTGAATCTGCTAACAAATAAACAAGGCACGGAGAATTGCTTTCCCATTTGTCCAGCCTTGTCGGTGTCAACGAGAGCGAGAGAGAGAGAGAGAGAGAGAGAGAGAGAGATATATATATATATATATATATATATATATATATACCGGTGGAAAAAAAGAGAGGGAGCCAGAGAGAGAGACAGACAGGTAGAGAGACAGAGACTGAGAGAGAGACACACACACACAGACAAACACACACAAAGTTCACACACACACACACACACACACACACACACACACACACACACACACACACACACACACACACACACTGATAGACAAAAAGAGAGAGAGTGAGGTAGAGAGACGGCGAGAGAGAAAAACTACAGACAGACACAGAAAGAGAGAGACTGAGACACAGAGAGAGACACAGAAAATGAGAATTTAAAGAAGAAAAAGAAGAATCAGTGCAGGGCGGGTGGTCGTCGCCAGTTTGTTGTTTTACTGCAGTTTCCGGAGAAAAAAACAGTTAGTATAAGCGGAGATGACGCAAAATCTACACCGGAACTTATCAGGTGACAGAGTAAACAAAGCTGGGGATAAAGTTATGATTAGCGGCGTGCGGGTGTATATTATATATACTGACAATTTTCTTTTTCTTGTTCTTTTTTAACATCTAACGGAGATAGGTAGATAACGCCTTCGTGAAAACGTGACACTTTTCTCCCCTAGCCCCCTTCTTCTTTTCGTCGTCTGCACAGTGTGCACAAAGAAGAGTTCTCTCCTCCTTATCGCCAACACAAATGTTTCCCCTATGCGTCAGGGGGTGCAACTTGCTGCTTCCATCGCGCTGACAAGAGTTGTCTTCGCCTGGCTCTGGAGATTGAATCCAAAATCCAACGGGACTAAGGATTTAGAGCGAGCCGCACGTGCCAACTGGTTTGTCCTCGTGTCATCGACCACAGAGTTATCACCCCTTCGTCGCCGATCTTCTGGTGATAAGTCACAGAATGTGTACTGCAAACGACTTTCGGTTTGGAAGACGTTGGGAGGCTTATCTGTGGCTGATTGTGACTGACTGACGGGGTAGTAAAATGCTTCTTGCTGTTGCTACGGGTCTCATGAGTTTAAAACAAACTGTCTTCGTTCTGATAGTTCGGTTTTGGCAGTAATGATTAGACTAACGAGTTAATGTTCTACAAGATATTGTTCACAAAATAAATATGTTTTTAAATAGGGCAAATTTGGCGAGAAAAAGTCTCGAATTCCATCAAGCAAGTTCTGCCAGATCTAGGCCCGTCCTATACTCATCACGGCGATAGAACATTATGGAATGTGACGGTCGTAGCTTAAGTTACGCGTGAAGAACTGGTACAATCGAACGAATGCAAACAACAAATAAAACAATACCAATAAACAATTGTCTTATATCTGTAGTAGGTATACAAGAAAGGAATGTAACCTGCGCAGCTAGGACAAGTATACTTAAGCGTGCGAAGACATGTCCTTCATTTTCCGGCTCGCAACTTGACGTGAGAAAATATGCATTCAATAAAAAAAATATAGAGATTTCGAAGACTAAGGAGGAATAGTCGCCAGAACATCCGTCATAATTTTATTGTCTGAAAATGTCTTTCAATCATTGAGTACTACTCCGGAGAGCACTTGGAAAAAGAACCTGCATGATAAATTCCAGTTCCCGATCTTTATCTGTCCTCTTTAAATTGTATGGTGTATAAAAAGTGTATGTGTGAAAAACTTGGTTTTTTCAGTGAGTAGTGATACAAATTTTTTTTAATTTTTTTATCTTGAGTACAATCCCAGCATTATTCTGATAATCATCGGTCCACGCTATCGCTCATGGTCTCTTTGACAGGATGCGTAATTACTGCGCGGAAACTATTAAAACAAGAATACAGAGTTATCTCCCAACTGACACGAAAGTGATTGCAGATTGGCCGACTTCGACAGTGATCTCCGTTCTGTTCTTCACAGTTATGATAAAGACATCGTTCTAAAACAAGTCGAAATGTTGGGACTGCTGTGGGAAGGAGACCGTGATATTGTTGCATCACTCCCAACTGGTTACGGGGAAAAAAATCGTCTGCTTAGTAGCCAAAGTTGATTATCACGTGACACTTTTGCCATATTTAGAGTTGTTTGCCAGTAAATACACCCGCGATAGATAGCTCGCTTGAAACTGTCTTACATATCACGTACAACACCATGAAAAATCATTATTGACGATCGCGAATCTGCTTATATCAATAACACACTACGAAAAGCTCTAAATATGTGTTTTTTTAAATCGATTTCTTACACACAGAAAGAAAACCATGGCATCCTGTCAGGGATAAATGATACCCGAAGGGAAGTAACTCATTTTGACCTGAGTTCAGGATGTCCCAGCATAACATCAAGAAACAGCATCGATCTGTCCATCTGCCCGTCTGTGTGTATCTGTCTGTCTGTTCGTCTGTTTTTCTGTCTGTCTGTCTGTCTATCTGTCTGTCTGTCTGTCTCTCTCTCTCTCTGTCTCTCTCTCTCTCTCTCTCTCTCTCTCTCTCTCTCTCTCTCTCTTTCTCTCTCTCTCAATTCAATTCAATTCTCTCTCTCACTCTCACTCTCTCTCTCTCTCTCTCTCTCTCTCTCTCTCTCTCTCTCTCTCTCTCTCTCTCTCTCTCTCTCTCTCTCTCTCTCTCTCTCTCTCTGTGTACGTGTGTGTCAACAGGCCTCTGTGATATAGGGTTAACAGGACATCCGTGGCGGGGTCAGGGGTTAGCCTCTGTGTCAAGGTTCAGCGCTAAGACTGCATGTTGCGAGAAGAACTATTCTCACGCTCAAAAGAAGACAGGACCTTTGTGGATTATTTTAGGCTGAGTCTCAGTGACGAATTCAGACAAGTAGAACTTGACGCGGCATCTGCAACAAATATGATTTTTCTTTTCTTTACGGTCATTGTGAAAAAATGCAGTGCGTTCAGTTTCATTCTGCGAGTTCCACAGCTTGACTAAATGTAGTAATTTCGCCTTACGCGACTTGTTTTCTTTTTTTTTCTTTTTTTTCGTTTCTTCTCTTTTCTTTTCCCTTTTCTTGTTTGTTTGTTTTGTTGTTTGGTTGCTTGCTTGCTTGCTTGCTTGGTTTGGTGTTGCTTGTTTGTGTGGAATTGATCAAACTGTCATAAACGATGATACAATCATACGGCCACTCTTTATCTGTTAATCCAAGCGTACATAATATTTGCTCCATAAAAACGTCATTTGAGCTTGTTTGTTTGTTTGTTTGTTTGTTTGCTTGCCCTTTTTACATTTAGTCAAGTTTTGACTAAATGTTTTAACATAGAGGGGGAATCGAGACGAGGGTCGTGGTGTATGTGTGTGTGTGTGTGTCTGTCTGTGCGTGTGTGTGTGTGTAGAGCGATTCAATCAATTTCAAAACACTTTCATCTTATTCCTTGTCGGTTTCTGATTCCAAAAACATATAGATATGATATGTTTGGATTAAAAACACGCTCAGAAAGTTAAAACGAAGAGAGGTACAGAAAAGCGTGCTATCCTTCTTAGCGCAACTACTACCCCGCTCTTCTTGTCAATTTCACTGCCTTTGCCACGAGCGGTGGACTGACGATGCTACGAGTATACGGTCTTGCTGAAAAATTGCAGTGCGTTCAGTTTCATTCTGTGAGTTCGACAGCTTGACTAAATGTTGTATTTTCGCCTTACGCGACTTGTTTGTTTTGGGTTGGGCTGGGATATAGAATGTTCTTCTTCTTTTAATTTAGATTATTTAGACTTTGGCAAAAAAAATACTGCTGAATTAATGTAAAAACACAGCAACAAACATGCACACGAATATCGTGTCACTCCTTATTTTACAAAACGCAAAAATATTCTTGATTCAAAATCTTAATTTGCTTCAGTGGGTTAACAGCACGCTTATCAGCATAGCTTGTTGTACTCCATAGATTTTATCACATGTATGTGGTATTGTTATTTGAAGTTCTTTAAATACATTTGTTTAAACTCTTTGTAAAATACTCTTGACACCCCTCCCCCCCCCCCCCCCCCCCCCCCCCCCAGGACATAGAGAGAGTTGGGGAGGGGGCGTTTATAGAGACAGGTGAGAGACACAGAGAGACAGAAAGACAGACAGACAGACAGAGAAAGAGAGATTGATTGATTGGTTGAATTTTATTTTTCGAGGGTAACAGAATAAGCAATGTACATGCTTTTTTTCATCCGGCCCTCACCCATTGAGGGTATCTCGATTAATAACAATAAGAAATAGAAGTTAAGTTAACTGCAATACAATTTACATAATTAACATGTCAAACAATGAAAAAGGCACTTCAATATGCATTTTGAATATCAATCAATAGTGGTGGTGGGGAGGGGGGGAGTTGAGTGGGACTTTGATGTGTGATTCCTGATTTCCAAATGTTCAACATTTTCTTTAGCTGCATTATTTTAGTTATTCATGAGTGGGTGGGTGGAGGGGATGGGCTAGTTCTAACTATGCATTAGATTATAAAATTGTATTCTGTGTAGACCCTTCCACCAGCATCTTAGACCACTCTTTGTACATTTTCTTTTAATAGAGGATTGTCATTTGTTTTACCTCATGTCTGCCCTGCGTGTGATGGTGTGATCGTGACTGCTGTAGTGTGGGCGTGTGTGTGTTGGTGTGTATGTCAGTGTATGTGTGGGCGTGTGTGTGTGTGTGTCAGTGTGTGTGTGGGTGTGTGTGTGTGCGTGATCTTACCAACACTACGCGAAATTCCTTGTGCTTTAAATGTTTTTTTAATGTCACTTGGCTCAATAAATACTGTATTCTGTATTCTGAAAAAGAGAGAGAGAGAGAGAGAGAGAGAGAGAGAGAGAGAGAGAGAGAGAGAGAGAGAGAGAGAGAGAGAGAGAGCCCGACAGACAAAGACGGACAGACTCAGTGAAAAATAGAGAGACGGAGAGAGAGAGAGACAGAGAGAGAGAGAGACAGAGAGAGAGAGACAGAGACAGACAGACACAGACAGAGACAGACATCAAGAAGTATAATGATCATCACACACTCTGACCCAAACATTAAAGATACCATCACAAGGCACGGTCTTTATGTCCGCAGTTTATGGTGCATCTCACGTCTCAGCCTCATGTCCGGCTGAGGGCCGGAAATCTTAAATCCTTCTTTAGAATGACCGCTCATTGCGGATTCTAGTGTCCTTCAGTTCTTCGCTTCTTTTGAAGTTCTGCCATTTATGCTGGCCTTAGAATAATGCCTGGTGGAGAGCTTGGTTCACAGAAGAAATAAAAGAGCTTGATAGAATTTCTGGATGGAGTCTGGAAGTAATTATGTTTCTTGTGATTCATGAAACGGATAATGTTGAGAATCGTGTTGTGAATATCTTGTAAGAAGTGAAATGTAGAAGTATCAGGTATACACATGTTCTGCTTACTTGCTTGACTGTCGCGGTATAGTGTTGTTGTTGGTTTTGTTTTATAGTGTTTTTGTGTTTGTGCAGTGTGTGTGTGTGTGTGTGTGTGTGTGTGTGTGTGTGTGTGTGTGTGTGTGTGGTTGTGTGTGTGTGTGGTTGTGTGTGTGTGTGTGTGGTTGTGTGTGTGTGGTTGTGTGTGGTTGTGTGTGTGTGTGTGTGTGTGTTTGTGTGTGTGGTTGTGTGTGTGTGTGTGTGTGTGTGTGTGTGTGTGTGTGTGTGTGTGTGTGTGTGTGTGAGGAAAGTGTCTGTGTGTGAATAGTGTGCGTTTGTTTCTGTCTCCCAATCTCTGCCTGTCTGTGTATTTTTGAGCGCTCGTGCAGTGGGGTGCATCTACTGTTGTTGCAGTTGTGACGGTGAACTGTGTTTTTCCCCACATTCATGCCTTTCCATGTCAATGCAGGTTGCTGTAATGTATGTGTCTTCGTTCTGTGTTTCAGTTTGCTGTGAACAGAAAAGACCTGGAGAGAGAAAGTATCCTTCCAACACTGTCGCAAACGATCAACGGAAGAGGCGTCATCAAACCCACGTTCAATTTAAAACATTGACAGACTTACAGTTAATTTTTTTTTAAATAAAAAAACAGAAACACCCAAAAGAACAGACCCTGCACGATAACCGCCATGACGACATCGAACTCCATGACGGCATTGCATTCCTTTAACACACGTCGTCAGCTGTTCTCTTCCCTGGCGTCATCTGGGGATACCGAGGAGGAGCCTCTGCCTCCCGACGTCGAAGAGATGGATGACAACGTCTTCAGCCCCGACGCCCACGTCGACGATGACGTCGATGATGAGGACGACGACGAGGACGACGACATGGGAGAGGAGTGCGTGATGAAGCAGGGAGAGATAATGTCTGACTACTTTCTCCAGCAAGGGCAACACCCGTATCAGCGTCTCAGACCGCCTCGTAACACCGCCCTCCGCTCAGCTCCGGCTGCTCTGGAGCCGCCGCTTTCCATGTCTCTCTCACTCTCCCCGTCCAGCCCCCACACCAACCCTCTCCTCCTGTCCCCAGACCTGAGAGAGTTCCCCCTCGACCTACGCCAGAAACAACAGCAGCAGCAGCAACAGCAGAACGGTATCGTCCTCACCGCCGCCCCCTTCCACCTTGTCCGCAGCCACAGCGAGATGGGCACGGCAGCTCAGCCTGCGGTGGGTCGCGGGACTGGGAGGAGACCCACGCGGCGAGTCTTCACCAACAGCAGGGAGCGGTGGAGGCAGCAGAAGGTCAACACGGCCTTCTGTCAGCTGAGACGCCTCGTACCCACACACCCTCCTGACAAGAAGCTGAGCAAGAACGAGATCCTCCGCCTGGCCATCAAGTACATCAACCTGCTCAACACCGTGCTCGATTTCCAGCAGGACCCGACCGGGTCCGCGTCCTCTCCTTCTGCGTCTCCTGGGTATGAGGCTTCTCCTCCTCCCGATAACAACATCTCCGAGGACTCTCCAGCTACTCATCCTCGCGACTCTTTTCTGTTTAACCAGCAGCAAGGAAAACTCCCAAGCTTCGCCTCACAGCCCCCACAACACGGCGACACTTCGCGTCTGTTTTGTCTCAGCCAGGAGAACGTTGACAACGACGTGCAACAAGATTCCCGCCCTGGCGTGTCACACCTGGGCGCCCAGCCTCACGGTCGACGTCAGACGGTCCTTTCTGGCGGAGATGGTCACTCTGGTTTGGACGCGTCGTGCAGGCTGGAGGATGGTCAGGAGAATGTACCTCCACCGTCGCGAGGTCGTTACCAAAAGCCCAACGTTTCCGCTAACCTGAATAACAACAACAACAACACCAACGGCAGTGACAGAAGCAATACTAGTAATAACAACCGTAACAGCTACATCTCTGCCACCACCAACGTTAATAACAACAACCACATCAACATCAACAGCAGCAACATTGCCACTAACGACGGCAACAGCAACACTGTGGCAGGACGCTTGTTGCTTCGCGAAACCAGTGGACTGTTCAATTTTGCCCTGTCGGCCGACAATGCTCCCCGTCGAATTGGTATCAATGTTTGATTTTTAGTACTGAACGAACGCTATCTGCTCATCTGAGGACGTTTCAAACCTTATATAAAATGGACAGATAGGTTAACTCGCGTAATTACGTTATACTATAAACATTATACAGGGTGACCCAAAAAAAAGAGTACCCAAACAAAACGTCATAAATTGAACACAAAAAAAGCAATCTTCATAAAATTTATTTACACACACAAGTAGCCTCTGCATGATTTGCACAGAAAATGTTAGCGTTCTAGCTTGTCTTTTAGGAAAGTTATGCTCATTCTACAGAACATGCTCCAAATGGCCTCCCCTAGATTTAAATCCCCCAGATTTCTATCTTTGGGGGTTCCTGAAAGACAACGTCTACAGGAACAACCCACAGACAATCACAGAACTCAAGAGAGCCATCACAACAACCATTCGCGGAATCTCGCAACAGGAGTGTGTGCGGGTGATTGATAACTTTGCGCGGCGAGTTCAAGTTTGCCTGCAGCGGCGCGGAGGCCATTTGGAGCATGTTCCGTAGAATGAGCATAACTTTCCTGAAAGACAAGCTAGAACGCTAAAATTTTCTGTGCAAATCATGCAGAGGCTACTTGTTTGTTTAAATAAATTTTATGAAGATTGCTTTATTTTTGTTCAATTTATGACGTTTTGTTTGGGTACTCTTTTTTTGGGTCACCCTGTACATGGCTGTTTTGCCCTGTCAGCCGACAATGCGGCCCACCGAATTGGTGTCAATGTTTGATTGTTAGCATTGAACAAACGCTACCTGCCTATCTGAAGACGTTTGAAACCTTATATAAAATGGACAGACAGGTTAACTCGCGTAAATACTACCCAATATTGACGGACTGTGTGATGATATCTTCTGCTATGGTCTGTTGAGACAGTGATATCAAAATCGAGACAGGAGGTCGAGATTTTCGAAACAGACCAATAGCAGAAGATATTATCACACAGTCAGTCAATGTTAGATATATTGCTAATTCTCTGGACATTTTGTATTTACTGTAAAGAAATTACAAAAGTATTTGTCTCAGTTTTGGCTGTTCCATATCCCTCCCTCTGATTATTATTTCTTTTTGTTCACTCTTTTCTTGTACTTTTCAGTATTTAAAAATGTCTTTTCTTTCAAAAAGTCTTTAGTCACTTGCTCAACTAAATTCTGGGATCATTACATTTTCATATAATTATATTTGTTTGTTTTTAAATGTAGGTGTTTTTGTTTTTGAAGTGCAATAAAGAGGTCGTCGATATCAAAACTGATATCGACGGAAATGTCGTCGATATCACTTTTACAATGAGCTCAGTTTTGCCCAATTGACCAATGGAAATCCACGTAACATATGAAATAGCAATATTGCATGTTATAAATTGTATGCATGGCAGAAAGAACTTTTAGTATCGGATACTGTGTTTCGTCCTGACACCATTTCTAAAACCAAAGAAACAATTTCCTTACACACAACATGAAAGCACCTCAGCTTACTGATATTTTTTTTTAAACGATTCTAAGAAGTTATGACTTCAATTCACTATTGTAGCGAAGCGTGAAAATAAGAATAAAACAAAAAATAAGGTAAACTGGTTTTTTTTTAATCATATCTCTTCATGTGATGTATATATTAAAACAGACTTTCAACAGATTTTATTTTACATGTCTTTAAAAAAATAAATCGTCGACATTTTCACACGAGAAATTTCGTTTAAATCAGTTGTAATGACGTATGGAGGACGCGTATTTCTTCAGTTCGTGCAACCACGGTGTGGTTTTATGCGTGTGTGGTGTTGGGGGGGGGGTCGTACATGTATTTTGTTTGAAAGCGCAGAACCCATTCTGTGCGTGTCCCTGTATCTGGCTGGCTATTGCAGTGTGTCGATGTCTTTTGTATCAGTCATGTGTTAAAGAATCTCATAACATCAGCAGTGTGCCTAGCTCTTGAAATAAATTGTATTGAAGTAAATACATATATTAATGTTTTCTTCAATCGCTCGTGAAGTTGTTGTTAATTTGTTGTAAAGATTTTATGAAATATTGAATTTTTGCATTTGAAATATTGTACAGGTGAATATCTTCATTAAAACTTAGTGTTAAATCATGACACTGTGTGTGCGTGTGTGCGTGTGTGTGTGTGTGTGTGTGTGTGTGTGTGTGTGTGTGTGTGTGTGTGTGTTTGCCTGTGTGTGTGTTTGCCTGTGTGTGTGCCTGTGTGCGTGTGTGTGTGTGTGCGTGCGTGTGTGCGTGCGTGCGTGCGTACGTATGTGTGTGTGTCTGTCTGTGTGTCTGTCTGTCTATCTGTCTGCCTTTGTCTGTATGTGCCTGTGTGTATTTATATGTGTCTGTGGGCAAGGCGGTAAGCACCCTCTCAAACAGGAGTCGCCAAAAAATAACTTATTGATAAATAGCTATAGAAATAAATACAGTGATTTTTTTCCTGTTATGGTCTTATTTCTCAATAGTCTAAATATTGGTGTAACGTATGTGTGGAAAAAACCTCGGTCCAAGCTTCTCTAGAAGTGTTACAAAGAAAACAAACGCCGTCCCTGGTTGACAACAGCGCGCTCTGGGCGTTCAAAGATCAGTGTAATCCAAAAGTATGGTACTGTTTAGAATGGAAGAAATTCTGTTATTGGTCAGATAGCCCAAAACCATTCAAAATTAATAACCTATCTTCCACTCTCGATATATATGGTTCCTCAAAAAGTGTAGGAAAGTGTTTGGTGACCAAATTAATTTCTATAACATCGATATAGTTTGCATGTGAAATTTCTCGGTAATGACATTTGATTGAACTGAAAGCTTCCGTCTATCTTTCCTCCGTCGGGCTTCAATAAGGCTTCGGTCGGGCGTCAATCCCCGATCACGACCTCGAAGTTTCAAATGGAAGCCTGTCAATGCGCAATTGTTAAACCCTAAAGAAACAAGAAATTCCTCCGAGGTAGGAAAAACACCCCCGTTGGTCAAAGGGAAATAACCATTCTCACTGCCACCAACTGAGAAGGTTATTTCCCTTTGACCATTAATGTCACTCTATAAGTCCTTGTAGAATCTTAATCCACCAATAACTCCCTAACCGTGTGTTTGACTGGTCCCAATGTTTGTAAGGACCGTCTCAGGAATGTATAGAACCTGTTCACCAAGTTTGGTGACGATCGGTCCGTTCATTCTTGAGATCTATATGCGAACACAAACACACACACAAACAAACAAACAAACAAACACATCGACCGAATCCTATACACACCCCTATACCGGGGGTGTAAAAATATTGATGACTAGATGAATACCCGCTTCGCCGGGTACCGGCTTCGCCGGGAAGAAGTAGAGCCTGGGACCCGGCTTTGCCGGGTGTACGCCGGCTTTGCCGGCGCACCACACGGAGGAAGGGAGACAAACGCGGCTGAAAACACTGGAGAAGATAAGGAAGAGTTACTGGGAATGGATCGAGAGAAAAACCAAAATCGCTTCAGCGCTGCGCGCGAAAAACCAAAATCGGTTCAGCGCTGCGCGCTGAGAGCACGTGGTGAAATATCTCATCGACCAGATTTTGTGCATGGTGTATCTGAATATGGACACCAAATTTGAAGCAGATCCATCGAGAACTTTGGCCGTGCATGGCGAACAATCACACACACACACACACACACACACACACAGACACTAGTCGTATATATATATAGATGATAATGACCAACACTGACAGGAATTAAAAAAAATCACTTTACCGTGTGAACTATATCTAAATCAGGAGTAAACACAATCGTTGACGCACAAAGGTAACAACACAAATGCATCAATCTAAAAACACGTCCCTAATTGAGCCCGAAGTCGACTTCACGAACACTTCGCGAAGTCTTTTTAACAAAAACCTCAATGCTAAAGCTTCGTGCGGCCAGCTTCGCGACGCATTCTTTGTCAGACTTTGATATGAAGAAGGGCCTCATATACTGTCGAACTGCGAAAAAAAAAATTTTTCTCTCACTCGGACAGTGTTTGACGGACATGTGAAGTGCGCGCCAGGAACGACAATCTTCTTAGTTTACCTGATTAATGCCCTTAATTTTTGGTTCTGGTACTTTCAGTTCCGGCTGTTGTCATCAATCTACCAAAATAAAAGATCAAACGGAGTTTTCGATTTTTATTTCATGGTTCAGAAAAATATTGCTTATTTTCTGAAGTCAACCGTTTTAGCGAATCTTTCTTTGATTCTTTAAAGTCATTTCAGATTTTTGAAAAATAGTTAACGGTTAGTAATTACCAATACATCGTAAACAAACATATCGATTGGTTTTGGTAAGAAGACACAAGTGCGATGAATGTGGTACCAGTATTTTTGTGGTAAGTAAGGATGCATTTCTTTGCTGTAAGCACATTTACAATGCACATTTAATCTGTTTAGCAACATAAACGAAAGCATGGTACAGTGCCGCTTGTTTGTGGTCTATCTTTTCGCGGCAGATGCGTAACAATTAGGGTCTCAGTTGGAAAAAGCTGCTCGGAACCAGAGCAGATTTGGCTTGGGTTCTTTGAGTGTGAATGATCGACGAGTGGCTTGACATGTTTAACGAATCATTACTGTAGCCTACTTGAAACCATCATCTGTTTCTGAATTTGTCATCAGTTATGATTGAGCAGTCTCATAGGAATCGTCCATAAAATGTTAAACCGAAAAAGGGCAGACGATTCTGAATCACACAGGCTGCTGTACAAAATCAGATCTAAAACGATATTTTGAACTGCGACGTCTGCGTAAATGCCCTGTAACAAAATACCTTGTCCTGGTCATGTGTATACACATCAGCTTCTATTGGGAAGATCAGTATTTTATATTAATCACAAATACAAGATTAAAAATAGTTCTGAAGATCGCCTTTGATTTCAGTTTCAGCGGCAAACTAGCAGATCTGTCCAAACCGGCATCGTTTCATGGTTGAAACTTGAATAATCCCAAATAGATCTGAGTGGGGGTAAGTTTTATAGTATTTCAATTTTTTACGGCAGTTTTATTTAAAGATAGTGTAGTGGATGTCTCTGGTGAAGACTACAGTTATATGAATTTTTTTGTTGTAATATTAAAATGATTGTTCTTTATTTACACAATTGAATAATTTGTATTTATTTGTTTGCAGATGACGGCATACTGAGTGCTCCAAGAACATACGCCTGCTGGCATTTTGTGTCTTTTCTGAAGACGTCGAGGCAAGCAGAAGTCACGGTCATGGCCACTCACACACAATGACATGAACAAGAAATGATATTTTTTCATGGGCATATCCAGTATTAAAACTTTATTACCATGCAAACGCAACGATAAGAATTTAGAGAAGGTCATCGGTCACACACACACACACACACACACACTGGGCGGATCCGGCCTTTGTATTCTAAGTGACGATTTTGCAAAGAAGTTGGCTAATTAGTTTGCTCAGGTTGCGCCAGATCTATCAGTTGTCCTTGTTGTGATTCAAATTTTTCTTCTTAATATATTTACTTTTTTGGAAGGTGTATTAGGGGATGTTTCTTGGCTAGGATTGATCCTTCTTCCTTGTTTTTATCAACATTTGTCGGACCCCCCCCCCCCCCCCCCCCCCCCCCCCCCAAGGAGGTTGAACGCTTCGCGTCTTCAACTAAACGCTTCGCGTCGTCACATTGTCCCTAAAAGACATTTGGAATCTCCCCCTTAAAAATGATGTGATCCGCCCCTGCACACACACAAACACACACAAATAGAGAAGTAATAAATGGATACAGTTTTTCTTTATTTAAATTACAATCAGATGTGGTCGTAGAACAGGCACTGTAAACAAAACCTAGCATGATATACCACTTGTGTGATGTTTCGGTCAATATCTTTATTTTCCTTTCAGAAATACATTGGCGTTTTGAATGTCAAGGGAAGTGATACAAATGCTGCAGCGGGCTATCAAAAACGCGAAGGCAAACAAGGTAAATACCTACTTCTGACATTAGTTTACTTATTAACTCTTTCTATACTGGCCATTACCTCCCCAGTCTCTCCCCAGAAACTGGCCATTTGCATGGGTTTGCAAAAAAATTCTCAAAAATAAACAAAACAAGATGCAGCCTTCAAACTCATAGGTTTTATTGTGAATATATTGCTAAAACAAATGCCAAAGTTTGGTTTCATTGTTGTGAAAAAAAATAAAAATATGATGTCCAGAATTTATGGGTATATTTTACGCAATACGAACAAGGGGGTATGTATTTTGACTTGGAAGCATTTTTTCTTATGAAGGCTCTGTTTGCAACAAAACTGTTTCTGTTTACTTGTATGAAGATTGTGCTTACACAAAAACATAACAAATACAAACTGATTTTCCATTTGGTGGTCATGTAAGCATTGTGAACATGTCCGAAAAATCTGATCACACACCATGTGGTCGACATGCAGACCTGAACGGCCAGTGTATGGTGGCAGAGTTGGAAAATAGGAAAAGATGCCAATCCTTCATCAAAAACCGAAGAAAATCGTCATTGTAATAAGTTTGCTTTATTCTAAATCAAACGACTAGGATAGATGACAGACACAACGACAAACACATTCAATTCTATGTAAAACATACACAATGCTCACGTTAACAAGCTGGCCATAACAATGTGCCCATCGTGCATGAAGTGTGGCTTTGGTCGGATCAGTAGCCGTGCTTTGTCTGCGATACTAAACATGAAATTTTGTTAAAGCGACGATTTAGCAATGTTGTTGTTGCTGCTGCTGCTGTCTGTTCTTGTCACGACATCTCGTTTTTTTCCCTCCTGATTCTGAGAAGAAGCTGTTTAATTGTGATATCAGGCCTAACCCCTGATTTTCACTTGGAGCATTCTCAAAGAAACTTAGCGTATGTTAAGAAAAATGAGTGTTCTCCACACTTTGTCTTTTGTTGTTCGTTGTCGTTGCATGTCTACCGTTCCACAGCCACCTACTATAGCTGATGGGGTCTATGTCGACCAAAAGAATGGGATTCACTGTAGGTCGAGTTCCTGTAGGTGGATTCTCTGTATACCTAAGACTTTAAAATTGGCAATCTTGTATACAGGGAATACCACAGGGTGTAGTTCCTGTAGCGTTTTGCTAATATCAATGAAAGTCACGTGATGCTTAGCGACATCGTTAGAATTTGATGTTTTTCGATCTTTTTTTTGATATTTCTTAGAAATTCGAGTATGGTTTGCAAGTTTTATTGAAAAACTGCACCCTGTGGGATTCCCTGTATACTAGATTGCCAATTTTAAAGTCTTAGGTATACAGGGAATCCACCTACAGGAACTCGACCTACAGAGAATACCACTCTTTTGGTCGACATAGACCCCATCAGCCCTACTATAAGTGCAAGTGTTAAATGACGTATTCAGGCATGAAAATTCTCCGTATTTTCCGTATTTCTGAAAAGAATAAACCGGTTTTTTTTTATTTTCCGTATTTTTCCTTTTTTAAAAATTTTTTAAATTTTTTTTTAATTTTTTTAATTTTTTATTTTTTTAAATTTTTTTTTATTTATTTATTTATTTTTTTTCCTAGTCATAGTTATAGTAAAATAGTTTTGGGGCCATGTTTGAATCCAATTTTAAGGCTCAGATAGCCCCAGATTGCACCAAATTGCACCCTTGAAAAAAAAAAATTCCGGGGGGGGCATGCCCCCGGACCCCCCTAGAAGTCTTGGCGCTTCGCGCCTGCGAAACTTGGCGCTACGCGCCGGCGAAACTTGGCGCTATGCGCCTTCGAATTTTGTTTTCAGTATTTTTTTTTCTTTCAGTTTTCATGCCTGGTATTTCCACAAAAGACTGCTTGCAGAGAATCATGTGATGCCAATGACAGGTAAGGACATGTGGTAATACATACTACGTTTTGGAACCAGGGGAAATGCAGCACAAATTATTTATCAACCAAATTGATTGACTTGTGCACCACGACAAAAGTTTTCTTTGATCCATAAAAGGTCTTTTGCCAGAAAAATTGCTCTGAACATCAAGTACCCTGCAAGGTGTCACACATTTACATTATTGAAATAAAAAGAAAACACACCAGTAACCAGGTTAGGTACGTTAATATCTATAATCAATATCTCGGCACGTTACTGCCTTCTTCGGGATGGTAAGCTGAACATTATTGAACAAAATAATCGGTTTAGATTGTATACTTTGATTCCTGAACGAAGAAGCAGAGGTACTGCATACAACTAGGACTGTAATATCAGCTTTTGCCTGAAACACACACACATACACTTATAAAATTAATGCAATGTCATTGTATGAAGCCAGAACAATCACTAACTTACATAGTTGGTCACACAATTACCCATCACTGAACAATAAATCGAAGTCGGGTGGATTCAATGACTAAAGCAGTAAAGGCTTTGAAAAAACCCTCATCACAAAACATCCCCCCCCCCCCCAAAAGAAAAACAAAAATTAAATAAATAAATGAAATAAAACAGGTTGTGTATATAGCGCAGTAAACACCATGCAGGTACAAGCAAAGATTTGACAGTGATTATCCTTGTTTTATATAGCACACATTTTCTAGTTTTGATCTCTCTCTCTCTCTCTCTCTCTCTCTCTCTCTCTCTCTCTCTCTCTCTCTCTCTCTCTCTCTCTCTCTCTCTCTCTCTCTCTCTCTCTCTCTCTCTCTCTTTCTCTTTCTCTGGAAAGTAACTTATTGACCTGTGGGTTATTTGCGTTTGTATGTATACACATTGGTGATTCGTAAACTATGTTGAAAGAGATTGTCAAACAATATTATATGGGGTGTCTTAAAAAAACAATGTATATATATCAACAAAATCTGTCATTATTATCAGGCACACTGTTTTAACAAAGCTATGTCACGGAATGCAACATAAGTGGCTTAAAAAGTCGTGTTTTTGTGTGTGCAGGATATTCGCTAGGACAGGACCTCAAGCTGAACCAGCACAACAGCGATTCATTCTTCCATGGCTTCCACAAAAGTCTTTCACCTATAGCGGGCATTGCATACAGATAAATTCTTTAGACCAATTATACCTCTGTTCCCATGTTTAACATGGAATAATTCTGGACAAATGCGAGGACGTTAGCTTTTTTGACTCACATGCGAAGCAAAAGTGAGTCTATGTACTCACCCGAGTCGTCCGTCCGTCCGTCCGTCCGGACGTCCGGACGTCCGGACGTCCGTCCGGACGTCCGGAAAACTTTAACGTTGGATATTTCTTGGACACTATTCAGTCTATCAGTACCAAATTTGGCAAGATGGTGTATGATGACAAGGCCCCAAAAAACATACATAGCATCTTGACCTTGCTTCAAGGTCAAGGTCGCAGGGGCCATAAATGTTGCCTAAAAAACAGCTATTTTTCACATTTTTCCCATTTTCTCTGAAGTTTTTGAGATTGAATACCTCACCTATATATGATATATAGGGCAAAGTAAGCCCCATCTTTTGATACCAGTTTGGTTTACCTTGCTTCAAGGTCAAGGTCACAGGAGCTCTTCAAAGTTGGATTGTATACATATTTTGAAGTGACCTTGACCCTGAACTATGGAAGATAACTGTTTCAAACTTAAAAATTATGTGGGGCACATGTTATGCTTTCATCATGAGACACATTTGGTCACATATGATCAAGGTCAAGGTCACTTTGACCCTTATGAAATGTGACCAAAATAAGGTAGTGAACCACTAAAAGTGACCATATCTCATGGTAGAAAGAGCCAATAAGCACCATTGTACTTCCTATGTCTTGAATTAACAGCTTTGTGTTGCATGACCTTGGATGACCTTGACCTTGGGTCAAGGTCACATGTATTTTGGTAGGAAAAATGTGTAAAGCATGTGAGTCGTATGGGCTTTGCCCTTCTTGTTTTATTTTATTTTTTTTATCATTTTACTTATCATTAAAACTTGTTTAGATTTCGATTCGTAAACCATTTACAGTAATCCTTTGTTTTTTAACTTTGTTCATCTTACCACAGTCACTTCGTTGTTTAGATTTATCATTAAATTTGTTACCATTATGCAGGAAAAATGTAGAATAAAACCAGGAGAGCTTTCGGTAGAAGATATTTCCTGTGTCAAAAGTTAATGCTTATTCTGATTGATGGGTGCTCCAAACTAAGTTATTTTGACTGCCTTATTCGAATTCATTTCCAAGACAGGGCTGAGAAGTGGAGAAGCTTAGGAGAATATCGTAAAAATTGTCTGGGTGTTTATGCAAAACTTTCGAATATGTCAGATTTTACTTTAGAGATTTTAAATACTGTTAACTGACAGAAATGCTATAACTTCTACACCAATTGACTGGATAACTTCATATTCAGCATACTTAAACTTGATTTTATGCATGTGCAGTTCACAAAGTGGCAAATTTTTAGGTTAAATTATCTAACTTTTGCATCACCAATGACACCAACGCTTTCGTGTCTGAGGATTGCCCTGAACCTAGCTGTAACTGCATGCTTTCTTCAGGTCATCGATAGCCTGGGGGTTGAAGGGGATGTTTTTACATACTCAGACATTCAAAATAATCAAAAAGGTAAAAGCCTGAAGGGTTTAAATTAGGTAAAAATGGCTACCGCTCAATGTCAAAACTCGTTCTGTTTAGTCGACCCCCGAATTTGAAGAAAAAAATTAAAATTGCACAAAACGTCAGACCATTCAATTTACAAAATTGCCACTTACTGGAAAGGCAGAACATAAACTGAAGTTAATGAATACCATATATAAAATAATTGGTTCAACAGATGCAGAAGTAATTTGCATGGTTGTGGGTGTCCTTTTTAGGGGGGTCAACCCTGTAGAAGAGACGATTTTCTTTAATTATCAATCCTAATATATTGTTTGTTATGCATACAAGATTAACATTGACAAATACTTCAAGACTCCTCATTGATCTTAAGAAATGTTGTGGTTTTTTTTTGTTACTGACTGATTCACTTTCTATTCACTTTACTCTACATAAGTCACGACAAGAAAAGCAAGGGAGGTAATTTCTTCGGAAGAGGTAATTCTCTCCCCTCAGAACGATTGTTGTAGTTTGTTTGATTTTGTTCCCTTCTAATAAGTATTATTTAAAATAGATCTTTACATCTTGATGTGAAAGGCGCAGTACCCCCCTCCCCCCAGGATGTTAAATTCTAGGTTGTGTCCATGTAAAATCCTGATCCTAGTCAAGATCCGAGTTGGTTTGTCATGCAACAGTGCCTCTTTATGCCACTCAATTATACATACTTTGCAATCCATAATTGCACGAAACTAAGAACAGGAAATACGTTGTTGTCGTGTTTTTAATATTACATAATGAAATAAAAAATGTCACAACTGGTTTCGTGTTAGGCTTTCTCTCTCTGTCTGAATCTCATAATTACTTCCTTCTGAGGCCTGAAATGTGTTGCAGGCATTGTTCAGCTTACATTTATTGTTACAATTTTTGTGGATATGTTATTAAGTGTGTCTGTGTTTCTATCATTCGTTATCAGTGTGGTTAAAAAAAAAAGCACACGTCAAAGTAATTTACCCTTCATCATTATCAAAACATGCAGATACAGGTAATAAATATTTGTGATACTTTAAACAAATACAATGTTTGTTTGTTGCGTTTTTTCTTTTTTTCAGAGCAAACACACATCGTATTTGTTCAAACGTGTATATTCTGCACTTCCTAATACCCTGCATGGATCTCCAAATCAAGAATAATGAAAAGGCGTCTAATAGCCCTGCAGCACTCACACGAACATGATAGAAGCTTGCATGCATGCACCCAGGCTCGCCGTCTTCGGCTAAAAGAGCTTACCGTTGGATCTTCGCTCAGACAAATGTAGCTGTCTTGTCCACTTGCTCCTGTCGCATAGATCTGCAATGTGCAACATCATCTTTGATTAATAAGTCTGAGGCACAGACAAACACACACGCGCGCACATTTGCGAGAGAATGCACGTCAGTCTATTCAATCAAACAGTATAAAAACATACCACAGACGTGGTGGTGGGAACTGGACATTCGCCGTATAACAAAATCAAGAGATTCATTTGTGTGTGTATGTTTAATCAAAAGTTCATCTTGCGCACATTCAGTCTATATTGTAACAGGACCCATCCCGTAAAAACTTCGAACAGATCTATTAAATTCTGAAATCCTTGACAAGTTTTTTTTCAATCATCTGTATCTGACCGAAGTAAAAAAATCAAAAAATCAGCCAGTACACGCATCTACCCCCTTACACGACAATACATATGTGGCGAAAAAAGGAATCGAGAGGGGGGGAACAAGGAATAAATTAGATCCAGAAATAATTCCACTTCATCATTCCAAAATTCAAGTGTGAAGTGATCAGATACTGTGGTAAAGATACGTGCTTAGTATCACAAATGAAAATACAAGCCCTAGGGTTTTAAATCAAGGAAACAATTAAAGTTAAGGAAAGATCAACAGAAATGTCGAGAACATGTAAAATATTGTACTTACAATCTGTTTCAGCATGCTCTTCGAATAATAATCTCCCAGTCAGCCTCGTGCTTACGACTTCGACAGGATGTTGCCTCTCACGCTGAGCCAGTACATTTGGAGTGAATTCAAAGGCCAGAGATGCAGTACAAGCACATTAGTTAGATCCAATTCATTTACATTGCTACCTTGCCCAATTTATGGCTATTTCTGTTGGTAACATCACACATGTGGCAAGCAGTGCTTGTTGCCGACTCTGCTGGGACAGGCAGCAGACGATTTTATTTAGGAACCAAATTCTGATTGGTTAAAACATAAAACCGGAACTCAAAGTACCACTTGTTCTTTGGAAGTATCAAATCAAGAACAGATAAGCAGGTAAATCTGAAATGGGTTCAGCACTTTTAAAAAATCGTAGTAAATCAGAAAACACAGTAAACGTTGGAAAAATCGTCCAGTATCGCTTCTACAGGTCTATACTTGGACAAAACATAAAGCAATTCAGTAAAGCTGACACTTCAAAATGTCTGTTTAGTTACACTTTAACGTACGTTATCCTTGGTTTTTTCGCTCTTTCCTGTTCTGTCCTTTTTTCTTCGGTTGGTTGGTTGGATCGTTGGATAGTTGGTTGCTTGCTTGTGTTTTTTATTTGTTGTTTTTCGTCTATTTTTCAACGGCGTTTGAAGTAAAGTCCGGGTTGGGTCTTCATTTCTGGGAAACCTCGCTCGGTCGTAAAGCAATTTGACACGGAACCAATCGTCGTTAGTTGTTGTTGTTGGCGTTTCTTCCGCCTGTGCGAGTACGTATAGTGTTGATCTCTCGTACAATCTGTAGTGCTGCCTTCCTCGTCCTCTTACCTCTATGTCACATCAACTTGACAGGCAAAATAATTGAAAAAAAACTCATTCTGGAGAAGAAGAAACAAGTCGCGTAAGGCGAAAATACAATATTTAGTCAAGTAGCTGTCGAACTCACAGAATGAAACTGAACGCAGCAAGACCGTATACTCGTAGCATCGTCACTCCACCGCCCGTGGCAAAGGCAGTGCCCGTGGAATTGACAAGAAGAGCGGGGTATTCGTTGCGCTAAGAAGGATAGCACGCTTTTCTGTACCTCTCTTCGTTTTAACTTTCTGAGCGTGTTTTTAATCCAAACATATCATATCTATATATTTTTGGAATCAGGAACCGACAAGGAATACGATGAAAGTGTTTTTAAATTGATTTCGAAAAAAACAATTTGATAATAATTTTTATATATTTAATTTTCAGAGCTTGTTTTTAATCCAAATATAACATATTTATATGTTTTTGGAATCAGCAAATGATGGAGAATAAGATAAACGTAAATTTGGATCGTTTTATAAATTTTTAATTTTTTTTACAATTTTCAGATTTTTAATGACCAAAGTCATTAATTAATTTTTAAGCCACCAAGCTGAAATGCAATACCGAACCCCGGGCTTCGTCGAAGAGTACTTGACCAAAATTTCAACCAATTTGGTTGAAAAATGAGGGCGTGACAGTGCCGCCTCAACTTTCACGAAAAGCCGGATATGACGTCATCAAAGACATTTATCAAAAAAATGAAAAAAACGTTCGGGGATTTCATACCCAGGAACTCTCATGTCAAATTTCATAAAGATCGGTCCAGTAGTTTAGTCTGAATCGCTCTACACACACACACACACAGACACACACACAGACACACACACGCACATACACCACGACCCTCGTTTCGATTCCCCCTCGATGTTAAAATATTTAGTCAAAACTTGACTAAATATAAAAAGACATCAAAATTATACAGGAAAAACAAAATGAAAGAAACAATGAATAGATTGCAATATGACACTTGCGTATTGTGAAAATATCCTTGAAAATTGACAGAAAACGCACATGCGATCGATCAACATTAAAAAATTAAACATGAAAAAGACAACAAACTCGGAACGCTTTTATGAAAATTGTGCTTAGCAAAACAGCTAAAACAACAACGACGACGAACATGAGAAGATGAAACAAACAGTAAGGAGGTAATAAAGACTGAGAGAGCGAGGAGTTGAGCAACAAAATATAAGACGATGTTGGGAAATAACTCTGTCCCGTTTGTATAGGTTGTGAAGGAGTGCATGCTCTTGCTTTTAGTGAGTCAAACTTTCTCACGTGACATTATAGGCCAGCCATGCACTAGCTAGGGGTGTGTCTGAAACACGCGGACTAGGACTGAACTGCACGTGTAGAAAGCTTGCCTCAATAAAAGCAAGAATATTCACTCTTTCATAACTCATTCAAACCCGAAAGAGTTATCTCCGGAATTCGTCTGAGATTTGCTCCTCTCCTTTTTCTTCATCTTTTTCTTAGTCTTTTTCGTCTTCTTCGTTTCAGTTTGGGGGTTTTCATCTTGTGCGCGAACTAGTCCTATTACGCATGCAAATGAATTCAAGCCATAAAAACGCAGCTTCTTGATTTCGTTTTGAAGACAATAAAATGAAGAACAAATGCTCGCCAAACAGTAAATCAAACAAATGCATCATCGATATCACAGAGCGCTTGACACTGAATAGGCATTATTCCGCAACAGTTGTACAGATCTTCTCCACGATAAACACAGACAGGAAATTTGCAAATTTTCTTTCCGATCTCGCGTGGTTGCATTTTATTATTAGGGGTAAACATTATCATTTCGCACCACGGGCCGTTCCAATTTTCACCAGCGAAGAAAGAGAATAAACGTTACAGGAAAAAGACGGCGATCGAGTTGGGGAGCGGAGGCGAAATTGAAGAGCAATTGATTTTTGATTGGCGGGCGGTGAAATTGACAAGCGCGCGCTGTGTGCATATAATCCCTTTATCAGGCACGTGCAGACGGCCTCAGACGTCACAGCGCGCGCGTGGTCGTCGCTCATTGGCTGAACGAGACGAGAGGATTAATCTGGCCAAAGACGTTTGGTGGAAAATGCAAAGAAGACTTGTGAGCTAGAATAGAAGGAGGGAAAGGCTCTGGTTGATTGGTTGATGCATTTTACAATAGTCATGGGGGGGGGGAGTAACACACACACACACACACACACACACACACAAGCGCAAGGCATCAGTGACGCGCAAGCATACAAGAACAACTTTCTAGGCAGCGAAATTCACGATAGAAACAAAATCATTATTGTTCTCACGCAAGCATATAACAATGAACATTCACAACAACAAACAAACGTGTTCATGGATTTCATATAATGCATGTAGTGATGAAACGGCGTTCTAAACTTTTCCAACCAGTTGCAGTTAATTTCAACAGCAAAAACATATATGTTTCTTCCACATTAACTGAGACAGCTTCAAAATAAATAATGTATCATCTTTTTGTCAAACAAATGAAACTATCTTCGGTGCCACACTAATTTGACGCATCCAGGGAAGCAATATATTGTTGAAACATACAGACCGTACTACACTTTGAAAATTCCGGAGTACGCATCGGCCGTTACAAATTGGATCCTCCTACCTCCTCCCCAAAACAGCAAATTAATTGCTCCCAAAATCAGCAAATCAATGCTCCCCAAAACAGCAAATCGAGGCTCCCCAAAACAGAAAATCGATGCTCCCCAAAACAGCAAATCAAGGCTCCCCAAAACAGAAAATCAATGCTCCCCAAAACAGCAAATCGAGTCTCCCCAAAACAGAAAATCAATGCTCCCCAAAACAGAAAATCAATGCTCCCCAAAACAGCAAATCGAGGCTCCCCAAAACAGAAAATCAATGCTCCCCAAAACAGCAAATCAATGCTCCCCAAAACAGCAAACTGATGCTCCCAAAAACAGCAAATCGAGACTCCCCAAAACAGCAAATCAATGCTCCCCAAAACAGCAAATCGAGGCTCCCCAAAACAGAAAATCGATGCTCCCCAAAACAGCAAATCAATGCTCCCCAAAACAGCAAACTGATGCTTCCAAAATCAGCAAATCGATGCTCCCCAAAACAGCAAATCAATGCTCCCCAAAACAGAAAATCGAGGCTCCCCAAAACAGAAAATCGATGCTCCCCAAAACAGCAAATCAATGCTCCCCAAAACAGCAAATCGAGGCTCCTCAAAACAGAAAATCAATGCTCCCCAAAACAGAAAATCGATGCTCCCCAAAATAGCAAATCAATGCTCCCAAAAACAGCAAACTGATGCTCCCCAAAACAAC
This sequence comes from Littorina saxatilis, assembly GCF_037325665.1. Taxonomy (NCBI): domain Eukaryota; kingdom Metazoa; phylum Mollusca; class Gastropoda; order Littorinimorpha; family Littorinidae; genus Littorina; species Littorina saxatilis. The sequence continues at coordinate 2,285,453 of NC_090249.1, read as the reverse complement.
AATTCGAGGCTCCCCAAAACAGCAAATCGAGGCTCCCCAAAACAGCAAATCGAGGCTCCCCAAAACAGCAGATCGAGGCTCCCCAAAACAGAAAATCAATGCTCCCCAAAACAGAAAATCAATGCTCTCCAAAACAGCAAATCAATGCTCCCAAAAACAGCAAATCAATGCTCCCCAAAACAGCAAATCAATGCTCCCCAAAACAGCAAATCGAGGCTCCCCAAAACAGAAGATCAATGCTGTAATCAAAAAGCAGTTGATGGGAGGTTTATGTCTAAAAAATCTTTGCGGTGTGCTGCCTTTTCACGTGTGAGCATCTGCAATAACGATTTATTCATACTGATCTTCAAAACTTATTAAAAACAAAAACAAAACAAACAAAAACTGAGATGCTGTGATTCAACTTCTAGCATCTTAGCAGACAGTGTCAAAAATAAGGTTTCTCTACACGCCGAATGGAAAAAGAGAAAAAGAAAAATCTCAGCTGGAGCGAAGGGGTGACCGGTGGATGGAGATGCCGGGGGAGGGGGTGGCTGGCAGGGGGGGGGGGGGGGGGAGGGTCTGAACTCACTTCAAGAAGCGCTGACAGGAAACGATGGGACGTCGCAAGAAGAGGCTTGCCATTGAATCAATTAGTTATTGCCCCGCACGAGCGCCGCACGAGAAGGAGCGGAAGTGGGGAATTGTTTTACGCCCGCTAATCTCTCCACGCCACACTCTATCGCCTCGCACAATGCGCGTCAGCGTGCAGCACGTGCCGTCTGCAGCCCCAGATAAACTGCTCAATATGGAAAACATAAACCCCGTCCGTCTTTCTTCAGCCGTTTTTACATTTAGTCAAGTTTTGACTAAATGTTTTAACGTAGAGGGGGAATCGAGACGAGGGTCGTGGTGTATGTGTCTGTGTGTGTGTGTGTGTGCGTGTGTGTGTGTGTGTGTCTGTGTGTGTGTGTAGAGCGATTCAGACTAAACTACTGGACCGATTTTTATGAAATTTGACATGAGAGTTCCTGGGTATGAAATCCCCGAACGTTTTTTTTCATTTTTTTGATAAATGTCTTTGATGACGTCATATCCGGCTTTTCGTGAAAGTTGAGGCGGCACTGTCACGCCCTCATTTTTCAACCAAATTGGTTCAAATTTTGGTCAAGTAATCTTCGACGAAGCCCGGGGTTCGGTATTGCATTTCAGCTTGGTGGCTTAAAAATTGATTAATGACTTTGGTCATTAAAAATCGGAAAATTGTAAAAAAAAAAAAAAAATTATAAAACGATCCAAATTACGTTTATCTTATTCTCCATCATTTGCTGATTCCAAAAACATATAAATATGTTATATTCGGATTAAAAACAAGCTCTGAAAATTAAATATATAAAAATTATTATCAAAATTAAATTGTCCAAATCAATTTAAAAACACTTTCATCTTATTCCTTGTCGGTTCCTGATTCCAAAAACATATAGATATGATATGTTTGGATTAAAAACACGCTCAAAAAGTTAAAACAAAGAGAGGTACAGAAAAGCGTGCTATCCTTCTTAGCGCAACTACTACCCCGCTCTTCTTGTCAATTTCACTGCCTTTGCCATGAGCGGTGGCCTGACGATGCTACGAGTAAAATGGCATTGCGTTCAGTTTCATTCTGTGAGTTCGACAGCTTGACTAAATGTAGTAATTTCACCTTACGCGACTTCTTCTTCCTTTCTTTTCTTTTTCAAAGCTGCAACTCCTGAACTCTCCTCCGCTCATACTCCACCATCCTTCCTTCTCATCGTCCCTCCGCTGCAGCCATTTCTGGCGTCGCCGTACCGGCCACTGAAACTATGAACTGCTCTCTCTTTCTCTGTTTCTTACTCTATCTCTGTTTCTTTCTCTATCTCTCTTTCTTTGTTTTCTCTCTGTCTGTCTCTGCCTCTCTGTCTGTCTTTCTGTCTCTGTCTCTCTCTCTCTCGGACAATGTATTCCCACTTAAATAAATAAAAAATGTAAAAGCCTCTTTCGCCTTTGTTTGCTCTCAGCCTCATCTCAAGCTATGAAGATGTTTTGTTAAAAAATGTGTCGACGTATTTGTAACTTTAGGCTAGGAGAAGCAGTAACCTCTTAATTACTTCCTAAATGTCGTGTCGAGTGTACGTATAGTAGGGTTTTTTTCCCCTGTTGCACTTGCTGAGTGCAATAATATTTTATGCAACTCTTTTGTTCACACCCCTTCATAAGGGGCAATGGCCTAATGAAATATAAACAATTTGCGCCTCTCTCTCTCTCTCTCTCTCTCTCTCTCTCTCTCTCTCTCTCTCTCTCTCTCTCTCTCTCTCTCTCTCTCTTCTTCTTCTTTTTTCTACATTTAGTCAAGTTATGACGAAATATTTTAACATCGACGGGGAATCGAGACGATCGAGGGTCGTGGTGTATGTATGTCATGATGTGTGTGTGTGTCTGTATAGAACGATTCAGAGATTCTACAGGACCGATATTCATGAAACTTTACATGAGAGTTCCTGTGTATGATATCCCCAGACCTATTTTTCGTTTTTGTTGATAAATGTCTTTGATGACGTCATATCCGGCTTTTTTAAAAGTTGAGGCCGCACTGACATGCTCTCATTTTTGAACCAAATTGGTTGAAATGTTGGTCAAGTAATCTTCGACGAAGCCCGGACTTTGGTATTATTTTTCAGCTTTGAGGCTTAAAACTTAATCAATGAGTTTTCTCATTAAAGTTGTTATTAAAACCAATTTTTCGCAAACAGATTTAAAATTGATTGCATCGTATTCTTCATCAAATTCTGAATCTAAAAATATATACATATGTCATGTTTTCTCTTAAAATGTGATCACAATTAACGAAAATAGGTTAATTAGTACTACGATTGAAATGTAAGAAATCGATCCAAAAATGATTTCATCTTATTCTTTATTATTTCCTGATTCCAAAAACATATAGATATGATATGTTGTATTCAAAACAAGCTCAGAAAGTTAAAAAGAATACAGAAAAGCACGAACACCATAGTTCAACTTCAGGCCAAGTCACGGTATTACGTTATGACTATCCTGAGAGGAGTCCATACAAAGAGATGATGAATGTTAAATGATGATAATTTGATCAATGGACCTATAATTCACACACACAAATTAAAATATATAAGGGAGAAAATGTTTCTACGACTGATACTCCTTCAGAACTGATAGGCAATGATGTTTAAGGGCTGACATAGTCCTATTTAATTAGTTTAATTACTTCCAGGGCTTTTCCCATCGTTGCGGGGATGTATAAATTAAGCTTCCTGCAAAGTTTTAGGTTTGAAGTCCTTACCAATTACGAGAAATAATTAATTCTTTATTGCATTGTTTAGCAACAGTTCTCCAGGACTTGGGCGATGTTTTGACCGTTGACGTCACTTCGTGACGTTTCGTAAACCAAAGATGGCGTTTGAGACTGTTCTGTTTACATTCGACACTATCAACACCACTTTGCAATACTGAAATATTTTTTTCTGTGTTCAAAAGCTACAGCCAATCATTATATCCCCTCAGGTACAGTTTTATAACATTATTGGCACATGTAAACAATATGAATTAATTAATGAACGCTACGAATATGGCAGCCTTTAAGATAAATCATTCCGCATCACATGACAAGTACCCAGATTTGGTTCTGTAGCTACAGGAGTGTGTGAGAGATGTCGGGGCATGGATGGAAGAGAACAAACTCAAACTAAATGACGACAAAACTGAAGCCATGCGTTTTTCATACTCCACCCCTACCCATGCTAAGTCTATTTCAGAACTCCCACAGGCCATCTCTTTGAACAATATTGACATCAAGTTCTCGGATACATCCCGTGATCTCGGAGTCTTTTTTGACAAAGATCTTAGCATGAAACAGCATGTAGTCCAAACATGTAAAGCAGCGCGAATGGAGATCCGGCGTATAGGTTCCATTCGACAGTACCTTACCGAAGACGCAACCAAAAGACTAGTCTGTTCCGGCATACTCTCTAGATTAGACTACTGTAATTCACTGCTCGCTGAAAGTCCCAAATCTGTCACCAAGCCCCTGCAACTAGTCCAGAACGCTGCCGCTAGACTCGTGTTTCGAACACCTATGAAACAAAGCGTCACGCCTCTACTCAAACAGCTACATTGGCTTCCAGTGGAACAAAGAATTAAATACAAGATCTGCTGCATTTTCTATCAAATTGCCGCGGGCACGGCTCCACAGTACCTGTCCGATCTCGTGCAGAAAAACAATCCTGAAAGGGTTGTCCGTTCTGCCTCCCAAAATAAATTTGTCAAAGCTCCTAAGTATCAGAGGGACGATCATGGTGGCCGCTGTCTTTCAGTCGCAGCTGATCATATCTGGAACAAACTCCCCTTGTCTCTACGTCTCAGTCCATCTCTGCCTTCTTTCAAAGCAAATCTCAAGACTCACCTCTTCAGAGAAGCATTCTATGATGATGTAGTTGTCGCGACCCTGTAAATGTGCACTTTCGGATGAACAATGTTTACTCTCTGTGTGTGTGTGTGTGTGTGTGTGTGTGTGTGTGTGTGTGGACATGTGTGGGTGTGTGTGTATGTGTGCATCATAATTGTTGTGTATACTGAGAGTTCGTTCCTGTAAGAGCCTCTGGATTTTTGTAACATTTATGTTTTGTTTTTGGTTTTCGTTGTAAAGTGTTTATGATTGTGTTCTATTCCGTCAATGGCGTCATTCTGGTAATGATGTTGTTATTGCTTTTGTAAAGCGCTTTGTGTGTTCGAAAGCGCTATAGAAATCACCATTATTATTATTATTATTATTATTATAAAAGGGTTATTCTACATAGCTGGGTACCATGTTGTGACATGCATTATCAGTCATTTGAATACTTAAAACGTATATTACATGGCAACTAGAATGTATTTTCTTTACTTTTTTCATTAATACCCAAGTTCGACAATGATACAGACATTCAACAACAACATTATTGTACACATTTTTGTCTTCTTTATTTTAATTGTTAGTATTTAAATCCATGTCACATCCTTTTGGTTTCCATGTTACGCGAGTGATGTACTTTGAAAAGTCATTTACTGAACGTAGACAAACAAAATGTGAAAAAAGTATTTCGAATTCTTTCTCTGCAGGCTAATAATATAAACTCTGCAAAAAAATTGTTGCACCCATTTTCGTACCCTGACTAAAGCATTCATTCCTGTGTCAATTCATTCAAACGTTCCATACCATTAAAGGCCCTTCCCGTGTCTATCTGGCACACTTTTCGGATCAAAAATGCTTTGACAGGTGTCGCGTTACAGCCGCCCAAATAAGGGTACCCACAAAATCGACCCGACAAAAACTTAAAGGGATTATATCTCACAAGAAAACTGTCTCAAATCGCCCCAAGAGATATGTACAGTTCAGGTTAGGGGCGGTATTTATGTGACAACACACCAGTAATACATTAAAATAAACGTTTGAGTGCTGAGTTAGTCAAATAGAAAACGGCTGTGTTTTGAGTGGGCTTTCCAGACTGTAATTCTCATCGTGACGTTCTTTCGGTTCGAGTCATAATTTTCGTCCCACCTTTTGTTTTTCATGAGCTATTTCTAGAGTCTAGTAGAGATACAGATTTGATATTGATATCGTTTTGGGAGTTGAATGAATGACAATACACACGATGACGGTCTTAGAATTAGCGTTTGGGCGTTTTATTTTTCAAATCTGAATGCTGTGTTTGGTAGTCATTGCAGACTTTGATATTCTCCAACCGACATTCGGTTTCTTTATGTTATCTTATGCGAAGCCTTTTAGCGCTGTATGGCACGGAATTTGCGTGCGTAAGCTATAGCCTACCGTGTAGGTTTTGACTTCCTCAATCTAATGGTCTTGATCTAATTTGACGAATAGGTATCTATGAAAACTAAACTAAATAATGATGACTGACGAGCGGAATTCCGGACTCCTGACGGGAACTTGAGATGCCGGAGAAGCAAACCGCGGCTCGCCGATTAAAATCCGCATAGTTAGTGCGTCCAGGGACCCGATCTTTTTCAGTTTAGTGCGTCGTGGGAACACAACCAATAATTTCGTTTACGTTTTGCGTCTTCAAGTGCTATAGGACGCAGAGACGCCCAGTTGTGGAGCCGCCGCTGCTGACACTTTAGTATCCACACCATTATGTCTCACTCGTGAACAAGGGAAACAACTGCGGCTGGACTGTCATTATACAGGTGATCACGGGTTAGCCCTCACAACCTAGCGAGAACCCTGGTTCATGGCGAATACTATGGTATTCTTTGAAGGGCTCCTAATATGGACCACTTTTTGTTTCATGCTGAGTTTTCTTGCGAAGAAGTTTCATTTTGTGTTTGGTAGTCCTTCTCTCTTAGGTTAACCGTTAGGCCTAATTAGAGTGAATCAGCATCAGTCCCTCTCGCACCAAACTCTAAGGGAGCAGACAAGACCTGGAAGCCACGACGTCATTCGTCTCGCAGACTAAACTGATGGTGTGACGGCGAACGCAAGAAGAAGAAGAAGAAGAAGAAGATTAGAGTGAATTAGCTTTGATAGACGTTCAGCAAAAATTAAATACAGAAAAAAATCACAAATGGTCCATATTAGGAGCCTGGGCGCCCAATATGGACCAGTGAAGCGGCCTTCACGAATCACTGTAAAAATCCCCCATACTCTAAAATAACATGATACAACTTAGTGTGCAAGTCAGACTAATAAAAATATGCTTTAGATTTATCTGTTTCGGGTTGATGAGAGCATTATTTGAGGCACACCAGGAAACTAAAGAAGCTTATCCAACACAGAGTAAAACATAAGTGAAATTATCAACTATTAAAAAAAGAAGACTATTTGATTTTTTTTTTTTAATCTCAAGGGCGAGTTATAGGTTATTTTCAGCAAGCTTCTTAATGAATTGATGAAAATAGCCGCTTTTATTTTCTTTGATTTGTTGAAAGTGGTCCATATTAGGGGACACACACATACTTTGATATTTTGCTATTATTTTTTGTTTGCAGTAGGAACTCGGTGAAACACTGCTAATATGTAACAAATACGGTCTTATCTGTCATTTATATATATATAGCAATTTTTGTGTGATAACAGCTTTGGCTGTGGACAGAAACGAGCCCGTTTAAGGCGGCAAATTTAGAGTGAACGCTGCCAAAAGTGGAAAAGAAGAGAAAAAGCCTAATGGTTTTGAGGTTCGTGTTTCCGCAACTGTTTTGACATGTGCAACTTATCCAGCGAATGAAATTGTTTTAAGCGTTCATTAGGAGCCCTTCCCCTACTTCGTGAACACAGATATGCTGAACCATATTGTACATGTATGTCCTGGGGTACTCCACTGTCAAAAAACCCACAGATACACACTCGTGGGCAAGGGAAACAACTGCAGATGGGCTATCATAATAAAGGTGACCACGGGTTAGCACTCTCAACCAAGCGAGAACCTTGTTTCATGGCGAAAACTATGGTTTTTGAGGTACGTCGCGAACACAGGTTTCATGTACCCCATTGTACATGAATGCCAGGTTCTTTCTTTCTTTATTTGGTGTTTAACGTCGTTTTCAACCACGAAGGTTATATCGCGACGGGGAAACGGGGGAGATGGGATAAAGCCACTTGTTAATTGTTTCTTGTTCACAAAAGCACTAATCAAAAAATTGCTCCAGGGGCTTGCAACGTAGTACAATATATTACCTTACTGGGAGAATGCAAGTTTCCAGTACAGAGGACTTAACATTTCTTACATACTGCTTGACTAAAATCTTTACAAACATTGACTATATTCAGATACAAGAAACACTTTACAAGGGTAAAAGGAGAAACAGAATCCGTTAGTCGCCTCTTACGACATGCTGGGGAGCATCGGATAAATTCTTTTTCGTCCCAACCAATATATGTGACTCCCCCTAACCCGCAGGGGGCAATGCCAGGTATAGCGTGTACTCCATTGTACATGAATGCCAGGTATAGCGTGTACCCCATTGTACATGAATGCCAGGTATAGCGTGTACCCCATTGTACATGAATGCCAGGTATAGCGTGTACCCCATTGTACACGAATGCCAGGTATAGCGTGTACCCCATTGTACATGAATGCCAGGTATAGCGTGTACCCCATTGTACAGGAACTTGCTTACACCTGAGGTCCCCTTTCTCAACACACACAATACACAAACAGTAACTCAAATTGAAACAGATCTGTAAATTCAGTGTACAGTACGTAGGATGCAAAAGAAACGCACCACCATCGCGCCAACTGCTGCACATGATTTTTTTGTCGTTTTCACACTGCTGTAAAATGTTAACCAGATAAGGTACTTAAAAAAATATACACATGATTCATGGAGGATATCATTTTATTGTTTAGTGCACAGTATTTAATTGTTGCCTTTTTTTACTTCTTCATAAATTGTGTAATACTGTGTAGGAGTGAAGCGAGTTGTTATGCACTAATCATACAACCAGTAAAATATCCTCCGCGAATCCGTTTTGATGCACCTTATCTGGTCCATATATTACAGAAGATTGAATGCAATGAAAAAATCACTTACAACAGTGGGTGCGACTGATGTGTGCGTTTCTTTTGCCTCCTACTGGAACCCTTAAGTGTAGCAGGACTGACCCATGACAACAATGGGAAATGTGTATAACCTGGGATCTTCTGCACAGCTCTTTTTTTTCCCACTATTTCAACTGTTTTGATGTAATTCCACATCAAGTGTTTATTTTTTCAGTGTTCATGTAATCAGACACAGATTGAATGTTTTGTCGTAAAAAATTACAGGGCGGTTGTATTGTATTGTATGTTAATGTGATGTGTATTGTATGTTAATGTGATGTGTATTGTATGTTAATGTGATGTATTAACCAGTGCGAAAAGAGGCACAACAGTCTCAGGAAATCTTACTTTACAATGGTAGTTGCTCCTATAACTTTCACTGGATGATGCTTCTGAACAGCTCCTGTGTGTCCCATACATATAATTTATACTTAATTAAAAAAGGTTTTGACATGGAAAGGCATCGATCGTACCAAGACCCATGACATCTATAAAGCAAGAAACTTTTTACCAGTGCCACCTATATTTGGGTTTAAACACCCTAAATTTCAATGTTGTTTGAAGATGGCAAAAAAGGAAGAAATCCAAACCGATTTGTGTTTTATGATGATTATGCAAACAGAACTTAACACTCAATGAAATGTTTGTTTGTTTGCTTAACGCCCAGCCGACCACGAAGGGCCATATCAGGGCGGTGCTACTTTGACATATAACGTGCGCCACACACAAGACAGAAGTCGCAGCACAGGCTTCATGTCTCACCCAGTCACATTATTCTGACACCGGACCAACCAGTCCTAGCACTAACCCCATAATGCCAGACGCCAGGCGGAGCAGCCACTAGACTGCCAATTTTAAAGTCTTAGGTATGACCCGGCCGGGGTTCGAACCCACGACCTCCCGATCATGGAGCGGACGCCTTACCACTTGGCCAACCGTGCCGGTCCCTCAATGAAATGACAAAATCAGTACTGCAAGGGACGGACCAGACTGTCTGCAATGTGAAGAAAGTCATACAGTGTGTGTTTTGATTTCTTGAAGCTGACGAGTACCGATAAAACTAGTTGGCTTTTGAATGCAGTTCCAATCGATCTTCGACTAACCTGGATACTGACCCCCGATGTGTGTTTTCCAACAATCCTACTCAAGTCTCAAATGCATGACCCAATAAAAGGCCTGAGCTGTTGAGTGAGGTATCAGTTTCACTGTTCACTACAATGCACGCAAAAATCATTCACTGTGGCTTGCTGCATCTGGATTTTTACAGGTTACGCAGTGGACAGACTTGGGTAGCACGCACCAACAGGGAACAGTATCAAGGGTAATCAAAGATCGGTTGTACCCCCTCTTTTGTCAAAAGACAATAAATAAGTTTGATACATATTCCTCAGTTTTAATGACACATTAATACAGTCAGTCATAGGACAGATCCATAAGCATAAACGTGAGCTCAACTTCAACATTTAATTACTTCATCTTCACCCCGTTAATGATATCATAGTAATGATGGGATTGTGAAGACCACAGAAATCTTATGTGCTCAGAGAAATGTTCTCACATGTTCGTCCATCAAAAGTTATTAACACACACACACACACTCAGTCTCACTGACCATCTCACTCTCTGGAGACAAAAGGCAAGACGCGGATAGAATTAGAAAACAGCAATGACATTTTATTTACTGATAACCTTTCTTATCCTCAACTTGGCAAAAAAAAAGACAAGAAAACCATGCCATCACATGTGTTGTTTCAACCGCTGTTGTCTCAGGACAAAACACGGAGCTGCAACTCTTGTGAAGCCGGCTCCTGTCTTCTACCCAACAGTGAGTGTGCAAACCTTGCTGTGTATTTAAAAAAAAAATTTTTTTATTCAAATAAGGTCTGATTTCTGTACAAAACGTGACCAAGCTTTCTAGTTGTTTCATGAAGGGGATACAACCCCGCACAAATACAGATATGTGTGGAAAACACGACCGAGTGAAGGAGGAGGATAAAGTTCTAACAAACCCAGGATTGAATCCTGTTGAGCACTGTCAAAGTACTCACAACTACAGAAGTGGACAAAGGTGCCAGTGTGAGATTAAAACAAGGATGGCCACATGGCGATGTTAAAAATTCTTATTGAAAAAAAAAAGCTATCGCGGAACCGTACAAAACAATCCAATTCTCTGTCAACCGTTCTCATACATGTGCATCAAAAAATAATAGTTCCACAATCACAGGGCCACAATAACCAAAACACAACACACATAATAAGTAAGGCAAGGACAAATCAAATCTTGGGTAATAAACAAAATTGTTTCACAACAATCATTTTAACAGAAGAGAAGCAACAGGAATAAAAGGGGGGGGGGGGGGGGGGTGGATGAGGGGAACATGACTATGGCCGTACTCAAAGTATAATTTATTGCATATCATTCTAACAGATTGTGTTTCAAATCTCTCAAGGGGTTACTCACTCAACACAGACTGCAAAACATAAGAGCGTCTCAGGACTTCAGGGAACTGGTCAAACTAACCCACAGAATAGCAGGGTACAGCTCAAAGCCAGGGAGAGTTACAGTATCTAACAAGAAGAATGCCTTTTGCATGCAAGTTTCTTTACTTTTCTCAGAAGTCTAATCTACACTGACAACTTTTGCCGGGGGCATAAATTACGCCAGCAACTCAGAACAGACAGCTGAAACAACAAGATTTGAGGTCAAAACTATCCCAAAAGAACAAAACTACACACAATGAGAAGATCAAGATGAAGAAACACCCTACAAGCAGACGCTGCAAACAACGCAGCTACATCCAGGGCCTACATACCTACAACTAAAAAGAGACCGGTGGGGGGGGGGAGGGGAAAATAAGTAAATTTGAAGGTTAGTGAGGTCGCTTAACAATCTAAGAAGTTGGCAGCCATGAGGAGCTCCAAGGCGATTTCTGGCTTGATGGGGAACTCTGGGATCTCTGTTGAGCTGTTGGTGTAGCGCACTTTGTAGGTGAAGTACATGCACACTTTCTGCAGCACATGTGACCTGCACAACACAAAGAGATGGTGCAACGAACGAGACATGGGCAGAGAAATGAACTGAGCCAACGAAAATTATTGCACCCATTTTTGTACCGAAAATATTCATCCCTGTGTCATTTTTTTCATCCTTGTTATGCCATTAAACTAGGCACTCAACTTTTCTATCTGACACACTTTGCGGATCAAAGATTTTTTTTAAAGGGGTCATGTGACCGCCGCCCAAATAAGAGTACCACCCAAAAGTTGATCTGACAAAAATGTAATTTATTAATTTAAAAAATCAACTTAAATCCATAATACGCACCACTTGGTAACTATTGCATACACATTCTTAAATCCTAAACATTTCCAGTTCCTCAACTTGTACTTTGACTGTCTTCTCAGTATCCCACAGCTATTGTTTCTGTGCCCAACCACTTGCAAATGGGATGGCAATAACTTCATCCCAAGCTGCAACTTTATGTACTATCAAAGTTATGCAGAATTATACTGAACTTGTCTTCAATAGATGATTTTCAAAAAAACAAACTGTCAGGCTTGTATTGGTTGTGAAAGAGTTAATACCCTTGCTTTTCCTCTGACAAATAACTTCCCACGTGCTCCTGTCGACATGTTTCCGACACACCCCTCGCTATTGATTGGCCCCTCCAATGTTTGTCCGAGTAAAAAGCAAGGGCATTCACTCTTTCACAACCCATACAAACCCTAGAGTTATTTTTGGAATTCATCTATTACCATATTGTTTAGATGAACACTTTACAAATGTGCGGCAGACGAAAGCAATGGTTGAGGCTGCGGTGAAACATCAGCAATATTAACGGCACTCTTGGATGCCCACGCTCGATACACTAGTAGTTCCGTAGACACTATCATGGCACACACACATATTCACTACGATCAGTGCATTCACTTGTTTCATTATCAGAATTAAGCTAGGTTTAAAAACAATACACACAAAAACACATCATGTCACATGTAATTTGGGATAAGACTGCAAAGAAGGAAGTCCAGGAAACTTAGAACCATGGTATTTTGGTCCCTTCATACAGCCCATTTCTTCAAAGACAAGGAAGTTGTACTCACGGGATCTCTCTGAAGTTGATCTCATTGGTTTCATTCTCTGAGAATTGTCCTGAAAACAAAAAAAGACAAAACAATAAGGCCAAAAAGAAAAATATGTCCGTTTCCGGTAACATCGCCGAAAAAAATAGGGTCGGTCATTTTTTTTTAACCTTTTTCTTACGTTTTGTTAATGTCTTTTTACTTTTTTTTTTTTTTTTTTTTTTTTTAAACGCTTCCTTAGTTTACTTACAATTATTTAGCACATGTTTTTGACCTAGATATATTGAAACTAAATAAAGTATACTTGACTTCCTTCTTTTTTATTTTTTTTTGTCTGCGAAAAGCGAAAAAAACAACTTTAGGGTCGGCGCTTAAAAATAGGGTCAGTCGGGTTACCGGAAACGGACATATTTTTCTTTTGGTCTAAACAAAACCCTTTAAAATGCATTTAAATGTCATTATACATTGCCAACTTTTTTTCTGTACACCATGCTCTCATGTTGAACGCATGCAGGCATCTTAATATGATTGTCTCCCTTTAACTGTACTTCAATGCAGGGGCGGTGCGGGTTGTTATTGTCACCGACTCACTTTTGCTATTTGGCGAATTCAGATACAGTTAATGTCATCTTGTTGTACGAAAATCTTGTTGTAACCTGACAAGCAACTATGATATATATATATATGATGTAAAGTTTAAATCCACTCTTTTGGACGCTCCTGACGAATATGGTTTTGCCATTGTTTTTCTTTTTGACAAAATGTATAAAATACCGGCTATGCCTTATTGGGGTCATCCTGACCTCAGGTCAAAATGAGTTCGGCTCATTCTCTCCCTGAAAGGATGTAAACCAATTTTTTTTTTTACATATTTAGAGCTTTTTGTAATGTATTATTGATATAAGCAGATTCGCGATCGTCGCTAATGATTTTTCATGGTGTTGTGTAATTTTTAAATTACAAAGGAATTGATTTGTAAGACAGTTTCGAGAGCTATTTTTTCGCGGCTGTATTTACTGTGCAAACAACTCTAAATATGGCAAAAGTGTCACGTGATAATCAACTGTTTGGTTTCGGCGCTCGCTGAAGCAGACGATTTTTTCTGTAGTGATGCAACCATATACTACGGTCTCCTTCCGGCAGCAGTCCCAAAATTTTGACTTGTTTTGACCTTAGAACGATGTCTTTATCATAACTGTGAAGAACAGAACGGAGATCACTGTCGAAGTCGGCCAATCTGCAATTATTTTTGTCTCACGAACACGGCTCGCAAACAACATATGGGAGATAACTTGTTTTGATAGATTCGCGTAGGACTTTTGCGTCCGGTCACAGAGATAATTGGCAATAGCCGTTGAGCGATGTAATCAGAATGCTATTGGGGTACAATAAATTATATTTAAACTGCAAAACATGCAAAATCATTCTTTATGGAGATACTGCCCATTATTTTGAACTTCTCTAACACACAAGTTTTTTTCCGGTTTCCTCCATAAATCATGAACCTTCCCTTGAACAATCTAACTTCTTGTCCAACAAATGGGTTGACGGGATGTAGATGCCAGGGGTGGGGGTGGATTGAAGGCAGCCGCAGGTCATCACATTGGATTAGAATTAGTAAGTTCTGCGCTGATTTGAGTTTTTACACAACCCCAAAATATACATTCCTTTGCTGTACTTCCTAGGCAACAATAGACGATTTTCGGAAATAACTACTGTATAGTCAGGATTTGCAAGCGTTGTTGAAGAGTTGCGCCCCGCTAACAGTAACAAAACCTCATACAAACAGGAAACGACCAGCTAACACCGTGATCGCAGCAAATAACTGACTCCGCTGTGGACGTTATGCTGTATCATATCGATATGCCTTTTCCTTTAAAAAATATGCACATCGTAACAACGTTTCATTTAATGGTGTACAGAAGAACATGCCACCACGGCCACATGCAGAATGCAACTAGCGATCGACAACCTGGTTGCATGGGCAGAGGACTGGAATGTTACCATCAACAGAGAAAAGTCCTCCACCACACTCTTCACCCTGTCTCCAAAACAGAGAGCAGGCACCATCAAGCAAGATGGAACATCCCTGAAAACAGAAGAGGAAGTTACATACCTCGGCGTCACTTATGACAAGAAGCAAACATGGAGACCCCGCATACAGAAAGCTGAAGGCAAAGCGAGACGGAAGATAGCTATCATGCACAAGTTGGCAGGAACCACTTGGGGTACCAACGAAAACATACTTAAGCGGGTATACGAAGGAGCAGTCCGACCCCACATTGAGTATGGATCCCCAGCATGGTCGACAGCAGCGAAGTCTCCCCTACAAGGCCCGGATAAGGTGAAAAACCAGGCTCTTAGAGTCATCACTGGAGCCATGAGGTCCACACCCGTCAAGACCTATGGAGGAGACTGTTGGGCTGCAGCCCCTCAACGACAGAAGAGATGCCAAGATCATGGTGCAGGCTGAGAAGTACAAAGCCTACCCAACCACCCCAAGCACCACAAGCTGGAAGGTCTCACAAAGAACCGGCTGAAGCGCAGCAAAAGACTTTCCAGAGGGTACACAAATCAGATACCATCCACAGCACTGCCCTTGATCACCTCCGACACACTCCAACCATGGAAAGACGGTCAAACAAAACTCCAAATCAAGATGACCGTCCCACAGATTGCCCCCAAAGATTGCCAGAGCGACCATGCCAGACGCAGTCTCACCCTGGCCATGATTGCAGATCAGTACCACTGTGAATCCTGGATCCACGTCTACACTGATGGGTCTGCAACTGACGCCGTGGCCAACGGAGGAGTGGGCGTGTATGCATCCTTTCCTGAGGGGCACACCACTACCACTAACATTCCCACTGGAAAGCGCTGCTCCAACTACAGTGCAGAAATCCAAGCCCTCGTGCAGGCTGCATCCATTATTCAGGACTCCTCTAGCGAATGTCTTCAGGCGGTCTTCCTCACAGATGCACTCTCAGTTCTGGAGGCCCTCGCCGGGGGAAAACTTCCACACCTCATGGAGAAACTCCACAACGTCGAATAACAAAGGCGAGCGGTACTGCAGTGGTTACCTGCCCACTGCAGGATCCCCGGAAATGAGAGGGCAGACAAGACAAGATCGCCAAACTCGGAGCACAGGTAGACCAAACAGACAACCCTGTCAGCTTCATGGAGAAGAAAACCCTCATCAAGGCCCCAGACACGGAAGGATGATTACCATCTCCTCACGCGACATGAACAAACCGTGCTGATGCGACTCCGCACTCCCAAAAGATGAAGCTGGTCCCCTCCCTTGCGTGCAGCTGTGGACTAGAGAATCAGACCACTGAACACATCCATCCGCGATGCACCATCTTGGAGAGTCTGAGGAAACCCGTGTGGCCAACTGCAGTCTCCCTCCACTGCAAGCCGTACGGAGGAAAGGAAGACCTGGAGAAGACGGCATCATTCGTCTCCCTGTCCGGGCTGACAAAATTTTTGTTTGTTTATTTGTTGCTTAACGTCCAGCCGACTACGCAGAGCCATATCAGGACGAGGAAGGGGGGGATGAAGGGGGCCACTTGTCAAGCGATTCCTGTTTACAAATGCACTAACCCATTACTTGTGTCCCAGCAGGCTTTAGTAAAACTAAATTAATACCTACTGGAAGATTACCAGTTTCCAGTATGTTAAAATAGGCTTAACCTATCTACTGCTGGACTTACATCAGAACACTAACAGATTAAACTATACATGAATCGCGAGACAAGCGGCAAGAGAAGAGATTTTTGGAAAAAATACAGGTGAATGAGCAAGAAGGCAGAAAAAGGAAAAGAATTCATGAAGAAAAAGAGAGCATGACAGGAAAGAGGAACCAAAAATCTACCTAACAGCAAACTAGAAAGCTCCTGCGTTCCAAAAACAGGAGGGGCCTTTAATTTCATAACCGCAGTGCCCCACTGCGGGAGGCTGACAAAATAACTAGTGTGATCGACAAGAAGAAGAAGATTTAACGGCCTGCAGCGATCGTTTAGCATGCGTGTCAGTTTCACACTCTGCCGTTACCTCGACATCAAGCCAAACTTATGTGACCTCAAACAAAACACATTATCGGCTAACACTTGAGGCAAGCGGTCCAACATTGCGACAACAAACAGTTAACTGCGATGTGTATTTTTCTCTAAGAAATGGGGTCATATCGCGCTGATACTGCATAACATTCACATCAGTCAGTGTTTGGCTGTGATCATTGTTTTAACTGCACGGCTGACCATGTGTTTCCTGTTCCAGTTTGTACAAGGTTTTTGGTAGCGGGGACCAACTCTTCCCCAACGCTTGTAAATCACGACAAGAGTTATTGCTGGAAAACCTCTATTCCAATTCTGTGTTTGCAGACATGGGAATTGATTGAAAGAAACATCGCGGAAAACTAGGGGGGTCCCCCGGAATTATTCTGAAATTTGGTTGAAAACCTGTGCAGTCTGGCGCATTCTGGGAATATGTTTCATGAATTTTACACAGCAAAAAAACCGACCAAATTTAATGTGTTTTGTATTGCTAGTAACCAACGATCATTTTAATCCTTCAACTGAATTAATATTATTTGAACTCACTTACTCTTTGTTTGCAAAAGTGACTCACGCGGGCAGAGAAAATTGGTCATGTAAGAAGGATCGTCTTTTTCGATTAGGGTTTCTCGATTTTTTTTTTTTATTCTCAAATTTTCTTTTGCTCAGAAATGTGTCGCTTTTCTCGGAAATCCTCGTATCCGAGGAGAATTCCCATGCCTGGTTTGGCAGTTAGGGTGAAATATGTTCAAAGAAATTACAAAGGCATTCAGACTTCATAATCTTTCATACATGTATGCCAAACGCCAGCCCTGCAGGACGAACATGTATGCCAAACGCCAGCCCTGCAGGACAAACATGTATGCCAAACGCCAGCCCAGCAGGACGAACATGTATGCCAAACGCCAGCCCTGCAGGACCAACATGTATGCCAAACGCCAGACCTGCAGGACGAACATGTATGCCAAACGCCAGCCCTGCAGGACGAACATGCAAAAACAGTCAAACCAAATTGTAATTGTAACGAGCACACACCAGGTCCGCTAAGCATAGCCTTGATCGTGCCGGAGGTCAGAGCGTGGTCGCGCTTGACGATGAATTCATGTCCGTCGGAAGAGATCAGCTTGACGTACATGGCATCGGGGCCCTCACACCCGCCATATACCTTCTCCTCCTCCCCCCCCTTCTCTTCCTTCGAGTCAGACATGATCTGCAACACACAAAATATGACATTGACAACCTCATTCTTAAAGTTAACCCTTCTAAAGGAGTCTTGACAATAAGACTTTTCAGTTTCATGGAATCATTATCAAAGGTCATATACCAAACAAGCGACTTGGCACATACATTTTTATCACTATCAGTATAGAACTAGGAGTCAGTCACTTACAAAATTACACTAGTTACAAGCAGGTGACAGAAGTGCACAATAAAAAACACTACTACTCCTAAAGACCAGTTCGCTGAGTCGGCTAAATGTTCACCTGTATCATGTATGTCCATACCGTGTCACATGTCATGTAGAACAAGAATGGCAAAGCCCATACGACTCACATGCTTGACCTTGACCTTTACATGACCTTGACATTCAGGGTCAAGGTCAAATAACTAAAGCTAGCAATGACATACACTAAGAACTGCTTTACACATTTTTCCTACCAAAATACATGACCTTGACCCAAGGTCAAGGTCATCCAAGGTCATGCAACACAAAGCTGTTAATTCAAGACATAGGAAGTACAATGGTGCTTTTTGGCTCTTTCTACCATGAGATATGGTCACTTTTAGTGGTTCACTACCTTATTTTGGTCACATTTCATAAGGGTCAAAGTGACCTTGACCTTGATCATATGTGACCAAATGTGTCTCATGATGAAAGCATAACATGTGCCCCACATAATTTTTAAGTTTGAAACAGTTATCTTCCATAGTTCAGGGTCAAGGTCACTTCAAAATATGTATACAATCCAACTTTGAAGAGCTCCTGTGACCTTGACCTTGAAGCAAGGTAAACCAAACTGGTATCAAAAGATGGGGCTTACTTTGCCCTATATATCATATATAGGTGAGGTATTCAATCTCAAAAACTTCAGAGAAAATGTGAAAAATAGCTGTTTTTTAGACAACATTTATGGCCCCTGCGACCTTGACCTTGAAGCAAGGTCAAGATGCTATGTATGTTTTTTGGGGCCTTGTCATCATACACCATCTTGCCAAATTTGGTACTGATAGACTGAATAGTGTCCAAGAAATATCCAACGTTAAAGTTTTCCGGACGGACGGACGGACGACTCGGGTGAGTACATACTCACTTTTGCTTCACATGTGAGTCAAAAATTCACGAATGTAACATACTTTTGAATTTCACCCCTTGCTTTCATGTAGCCATAGTGTTCCAAAGAACTAAACCTTCTGTTTTCATCACTACTATTGTACTAACTAGCCTAAAGAATTTACTACTACTTTAGTTTGAATCTTGCATGGCAGCAACAAAGTAAAAAATTGTATGAAAAAATCATTTCAGATAACTGCTGGTCCGAATATGACAGGGATGTCATTGGACATCGACCGATTAAAAGGCTCAAATGTCCGATTCACATAGCCGCATGGTAGTCAGATGTCCTATCGTTTTGAACTGAGCGCGGTCATTGTCCCATAAGGACTCCTTTCCTTCGTACAGCGCATTATTTGATAATATTCCTTTCAGTTTCATGATAGAAATCAAAAAGTGACCGAGCGTTTGCGCGTACAGGTGCACTGAAATTGTGCAGGGCAGATCTTGCGTTTTCCGAACTGTTTCCGTACACCCGGTACGACTGGACTGGTTAGACTGGAACCATCTACAGGACGATCAAGTTTTGGCAGGACCTGTGGAGATCTTTAAATCTCATCTCCACCCAGTCTAGGGCTTATTTACGCGCTCCTCCCTTCCGTTGACCAAATGCCAGAAGTGGTTTTTTCAACGTATTATCACAGATACAGACACCCGTCTACAACACACTAAAGTTAGGAGTACGGGAGACAACTCCAACTGACCAAGGCTCGCGTCTGCTTTAAGTTGCTTTCGGTTGTAGATGAAGCGCACTGAATTATGCCACCGAAAAAAACTAAAGCCTGCCAAAGAACAGCAAAAGCTGAACACGTTTGCACGGTTTGGCGTTTCAACGGCATCGTGTGCTAAATTAGGGCCAAGAACAGGGGAAAACACGGTTAGCATCATTCTGGAAAATTACAGTGCCAATAACAGCGTCGCCGCTGAAACCTCCACAATCACGGAAAGTAAAGTTTCGTCACTTGTAGATGGTGTCGGTACAGCAGGAAATTCACACAAATGCTGTTTAGTACTAGTTGGTTAGAAGTTGACAGCAAAGAGACCATATATAGGCAAACTGTTTTGTTGAACCCGTCAAGAAAAAGCCCCGTCAGGAAATCATGCAGATTGTGTGCTAATTAAAGCAAGAGTGCTGAAGTTTTTGGTTGCTTTTTAGATTGTTTGTTTCTTTTTTGTGTGTGTCCTGTTTGAAACAAAAGTAATAAAACAATATTACGCACACAATGTTGGTGCATGTACTGATGTCTGTGTGCACATGATTTTGTGTTTTGCACAAAATTATAATGTCCTATTAAAATGTCTGAAAGCAGTCAAACGTCCTATTGATGCCGAAGAGCTCAGGACATTTGTCCTATAGGTATGAATTTGTGGCAACATCGCTGATATGATAACGCTGGTTTAGTAATTAGTTTAACAACATCATTACCATTTAGTGATCTACATTAGTTATCTATCATTATTATACTTATAGTATGACTTTTCAATTCCATTAAGTGATGCAAATAAAAATAAGTTTGACTTGCGAACAATGCATATTTTGTTTAAATTCCTAGATGCAACGTAGAACTAGAAGGCATTGGTCTGAACATTTGCTTTCCTTTCTTTGACTTTGACCCACGCAAAACTCATATTTAAACCTCTGTCCAGGATTGCATGTGTCATTGTGTGTGAGCATAATAATGTAAATAATGTTAGTGTTACACTGACAACTTTGGGAAATGTGATTGTGATTTGTAACTAGAGCAGAAAAATGGCGGTTTGATGTTTTTATTACCTTTGTCCAGCACAGAACCATTTTCAACGGGAAGTCTCTATTTGCCCAGCCTCGCTTACAACACTCATAGAAATCAATCATAATCATAATGTCCCTGTGTATGAGTCATAAATTACGGCATGCACATTTTTTTTATTTCACAAGAAACTTTGGCAATAAGGTTCACTTCCACAGGCAGACAAAAGAAGGTTAAAGAACAGACCTTTCATTGCCAAGAGACCTTAACACTTACACACACACAGTCACAGACTCTGGCCAAATGTTGCCATTATCACAGCTAAGATTTGTGAAGCACACATAGTTCAGAGTTAACTTTGCTCGCAAACATCAAGTTGAACTGTTATACCCATGCTGTGACTGCATGCATGTCTTCACGGTACACCATGCATGTATCTATCAGGCAAACTCTTGTGTACTAACTACTATTACGTAAACTGAAAGCTGTTCATAAGGAAACAGAAAGATCTACAAAACAAAAGTAACAGAAGGGTGATAGGTTCCATTTCCTGCACTTCAGTGTGCTAGAGCTGACTTATTACTATTAGTAATAGCATTTGGGGTACCATATTTGGCATTGCTTCACAAGGAAAGTTCATTTCACTGAGTGAAAGCTGTACCTTTATTTCACCGCAGTAGTTTCAGCAATCTCTTTCTCTCTAACTCCTCCCATGAACTGGCATTCTTACACCAACACGGATTTGCGTTTTGTTAAACAAAAAGAAGATGCCTCCTGTTACTGACTGAAAATAATCATTAATAATTACGGAGGTCTCTAAGCCGGATAAGCAATCATGATTGAGGCGCATGGTCACGATGGTGCCATTGAGTCGATTGACACAAAAGGCATGGGGCAAAAAAACAAGGAAGAACTGATTTCATTAACAACAAACAATACTATTTAGAAATCTTATCAACCCGTCACTTTTGACCTAAAAACTAAACAATGACAGGTTTCTATTTTGGTATGATGAGCTGGAAAGCATGGATAACAAAATCTCATGCTTTCTGCGCAAGACACAGCCTCACTGAAAAATGTGGTCCTGAAACATTCTTTCGCACTAAATGGACATACAGCCTTCCGAGCCGACTTGCACATCATCTCAATGAAACAACAAACTCACCGAAATTTACCAGGGACAACCCCTGATTATGTGCGACGACAAGAATGTACTAGTGAACTCCCAGTTTGTCGTCTTTAGCCTTACCAACAGGTCGTCGCCCGGATGAACGTCACGTGATGCCGGTGACTTCCGCAAGGGGAGACAAGCACAGTTGAGACTGAAAATGCTCTCTCGATCTCTCTCATAGCTGATGGCAGTGATGCTGTTTTAATTACTTTTACCGAATGAAACCTGATGCATACAAGTCTTTGAGACTTTCTTTTTTGTCTTTGGTAATATTATACTTTTCGTTTGTATTTTTCTTTTCTTTTCTCCTTTTCCTTCTTTTTTTTAACAATTCGTAAGATACTAAATTAAAGAAACAAAAACTCTTAAGTTTTTCCTTAAACCTTTTTAGACCCCCTTCCTTTCTATATTTCCTTTTTCTTTTTTTCTCCCTCTCTCTGTCTCTTCGCAGGAAGTGATATGAAATGGGGTTGGTGGGTGAAAGAAATCATTGGACTGACCTTCTTTATTCTCAATTTTAACCTCTGATCATCTGAGTTCTGTTTCATTTGCTTTTTGATCACTTATTCATCTACTTGTATGTCCTGTTTTATTATAATTTTTTATTTTACTTGTTTTTGTGCTATTCATTTTTTTGTTGCTTTTTTAGTGTTTTTAAGCTAGAGTTGTGTTTTGGGTTTTTTGTTTGGTTGCTGCTTTGGAGGTGTGTGGCAAGTTTTTTTTTGTTTTTTATTTCCCCCTGCTCACTTGCTGCTTAGGCCACACACACACAAAAAAGTCTGTTTACGGTAACATAGACAACAAAAAATAGGGTCGGTAGGTCGGAATATCATTTTTATTTTTTTCCCAAAAAAAAAGCATTTTTAAGTTATGTTGCCAAAAAACAAAGACTTTTTTTTTCTTTATTTTTTTTTTCTTTTCCAAAATGCCCCCAAAAATTCTAGGGTCGCGCAAAAAAATAGGGTCTGTCGGGATACCGTAAACAGACTTTATTGTTTTAAACCGCCTGACCATGCAAGTCAATTTTCCTTGTTATTATAAGGACAATAACATCTCGTTTTGAGACTTGAGTTTTGAGTCTTGCTTTACATTTGTGTGAGGCGGTGATGGCTGCATATACATATTGAGGATTGTCAGAAGGGGGAGGTAAGGGGGTTGCGGGAGCGATGAAGAAAGAAACAAACATCCATGTTGATCCCTCAATTGTTACTGCAATCATTCTGCAATCAAGGCCGTGAAAGGTGAATGCTCGCCCTAATAGGCTTGAGGTTTGCTGGCCGATGTGAATGCGTGATATATTGTGTAAAAAATTCCATCTCACACGGCAGAAATTAATATGTAAATCGCCGTGAGCTCTTGTGAGAAACGGCGATTAATAAATGTCCATTATTATTATCATTCTTTTACTGGCGAATTCCTTGACTGACTCAAAATCACTCGATCACTGCCTGATTCCATCAATAGCTTATGCAATCAATCAATAAAACAAAAAGTTGAAAAATATATAAGAATTTATTGATTGATTCATGTCTCTGATTGATTTAAGGGCTTCACAGACTACTGCACTGATTTGTTCGGGCAAACAAAAGAAAAGTTAACAATCAACCAAGCAACTTGAAGTCGTCAGACTCATTATGGAAACAGCAACTGGCCGTACATTTTGCCCCCTCGAGTTCATCCTGAGTTCTTGAAAATCAGTCAGACATCTTCCTGAGAAAAGGCATTGGCACAGGGGAAGCCTGCTCCCTATTTTTAGACGTCTGCCATCAACTGGAAATTCCCTGTTTAGATGGACTTGTTTGATTGGACAAGAACCGACATCCGCTTTCGGTGTGTCGCCTGCAAGCTCGAGTTATGTGGTCATTTTGACATGTGTTTTGTGGGGACAGGAGGTGTCGAACGGTGTCAAAGTGCCTTCCCGTTTGTACCTTTACTGTGCGTTTGACTGATTGGGACAGTAGACCGGCTTTCAACATCGACAATGTTGTTTAGAAGGTCGATCAATGTTGTGTATAATTCGGTGCGAAAATTCGCCACTCCGCCGGTAAGTTTTGTTTTGTACACAGAGTGAGAGTAGTGTGTATGCTTTGCGTTTTCAAGAGAGAGAGAGAGAGAGAGAGAGAGAGAGAGAAAGAGAAAGAGAGACAGAGTAATTTGTTGTCGATTTTCCTTCAGTAGCTGTGCAGGAACACATGGATTCACTTGTATAGGCTGCTGTATATATATCCGAGTAGGCCTACTGATTACCGCTACCCGGCCATGCAGTAATGCAGAAAAAGATAGAGAGGGGGAGGGAGGGGGGGGGCGAGACAGACAAACAGACAGGAAGAGAAAGAGAGACACACACACACACACACACACACACACACACACACACACACACACACACACACAAAGAGAGAGAGAGTCAGAGATAGAGATCTAAGGCATTATTACTCCAGGTGGCAAGCATGGTAGTAGCACTGATTAGGCAAACTAGTATAGCTCCCTCTACACCTAGTCCTTCTTTGTCTATTTTAACCACATCAAACGAAAATGAAGAGTTTTGATTATTTCAGTATTCCGAAGAAGGAAGAACAACTTGAGAGAGAGAGCGCGATGAACAACAGAAACAGCATCTAGACTCCCATAGCCAAACGAAATTTCAAATCCAGTCTGAACAAACAAAGGCGCTTGAATACTATGGAACACGAAGCGGGTCAAATGCTCGAGCAAGTACTCGCGCATTTACTCGAGCACTTTCGAAACTGCTCGAGTAAATGCGCGAGTACTTTTGAATCGGAGATTCCCGAGTTGTACCGAAGTCATTGGTTGGGTTTATTGAAAACTTGACCCGGAAAATTTACTGAAACGACGCATCTGTAGTCGTCATGGAGGCGGGAAGGGCGGTCGCTGGGATTATTAACGATCGCATCAGGGAATTGGCGGACAGACCTACTGGGATGGTCGATCGGTAAGTATCAGTGTACTTTTAAATTCAAATTGTTAACTTTTTTGGCTTTGGCTCGCCTCGGCTCATGTGCACGGTAAATCATGTAAAATATTTAGAAAATATGCCAAAAAGATGACTGTTCCGCGACAAGTTTTTGCTTTACCCGCTCGTTACTTCTCGGAAATACGCGAGAAAGTACTCGCGCATTTAAATGCGCGAGTACTTTGAAAGTGCTTGAGCAGTTCTGAAAGTGCGCGAGCAGTTTGAAACTGCTCGAGCATTTTCAAAAGTGCTCGCGCATTTCCTCGAGCAGTTTCGAAAGTGCGCGAGCATTTTCAGAAGTACTCGCGCATTTACTCGAGCAGTTTCGAAAGTGCTCGAGTAAATGCGCGAGTACTTGCTCGAGCATTTGACCCTCTTCGTGTTCCATAGAATACTGTTGAAACATTGCAGTATGTGTTTTGTCTTTATACTGATAAGATTTACGCTCTTATCTTCGGTTTGATTTGAACAAGGAAGTAGGATGATTACATTTTTGTCCATGCAAAACTGACTCTGTGTTGCAAGAAGGCGTCTTTCTTTGGTTTTCTTTCTCTGTGTACGTGTGTGCATGTGTGTGTGTGCGTGCGTGTGTGTGTGTGTGTATGGATGTACTTGAACTACTTTTATTTTATCATCAACTGAATTTCTGAGAAGCTACAAGGGTTAAATTAAACAAAGCAAGTTGTTTAAAGTGTGCACTCACATGCATCCCCATGCAAACTCACCATCAGGGGCGGAGCAGTTAAGCCAGAGGGGGGGAGGGGGGAGGGGTGTTACAACCTGGGGTCCAGGGGGTAGACCCCTTGTGGGGTACATGGGAATGCCCCGGTGGGGGGGGGGGGGGAAGCCCCCCAGAAGCTGAAGAATTTTAGCTATCTTATGAACAATTTATGGCTTATCCACGATTTTAAACATGATCAATAGGAGAGAAAGGGGGAATGTACGTTCTGGCTCACCGATTCCGACAGACCCTAAATATTAACCAAAAATAGGCTTCTGGACTAAACTTTTACTAAAATGAAACATGCGACAAAATCAGAAAAATACTGCATAAATCCATACAAAAAAAAATACAGTAAAGTAAGGTTGTTTTGAACCAATGCCGGGTCTGTCGGAATCAGTAACCCAGAACGTACATTCCCCCTTTCTCTTATACAACATTCTTAAGCTCAATACGCTCTCTCATTTACAAACTTTACTTCATATGTTCTTTCACTGTTAGAATTATATCTGATACATGCAATGTGACTGTCTAAACGAATAGTTAACTCTTTACAAGTGATTCTATTTTTACTTTTTCTTCCCGTCCTATTTGAATCCCCTTTTTTAAAAACTGCTTTTTCAGATCTTCTATATCGATTGGCTTGTTATATTCAGCTCGTGTTTTTGTTTGAATACTTGCTTTCTTACTTTTGTAGTCATCAAAGTCTGTTTGTATCTGTTTGAATTCTTCGTCAGAAACTTTTGAATCTTCAAGTGCTTTACTGATAGACAGTTTTAGGCTAGACAATTTTGATGATGCAAGAGTGGAAATGGATTCGTGTTTTTCAAGCTTTTTCACAATTTTTTTCATTATAGCTGATGCTATAAATGATAAACCACCAACTGCTGCTGCGACACCACCTAGGATTAGAGAAACTGGAGTCCCTACTCCGGTAGCTAACAGAATTGTTCCCGTTACACCTGCAGCTGATGCAAGGATAGTAGAACCAGTGCTGGCATTAGAAAGGCTGTTGTAAGTTGTTGAGTACTTACGTCTAGCGCGAGAATATTTTTCTAATTCATCTTCTAGTTGTTTTTGTATATTACTAATGTGTGCCAGTCTGAATTGTTGACTTTCTGCTGCACTTTCATCAATATTAGGATAAAGCTTCACACTGCTAGTCATCTTTTTAATGCAAAATATAAAATATTTATCTTAATTCTCACTGGCCAGTGTTTCTGCTAAGCTTTGAAGCTGTTCATTGCTTAACACCTTATCTGTATAGTAGAAAGCAATCAAATCAAGATAAGTAAGATTAATACTTCTTATTTCTGTTAAATTATTTATATCTGCGTTAACAACAACATTTTGGTTTGACGTCTGTTTTTTTATTGTGTTAGAATCCTTTTGAACAGCAATAAATACTCTGACTTCTTCAACATTTAATGGTCTCCAGTTGAGATTTATTCCTCTCATTAGAACAGTGTTTGTGGTTTCTTCCCTTTTCCTGACAACTATATCAAATATCATAGTTGCATTCTGCCCTATTGGAAGCTTGGGTATAAAATCGACAATGGTGTCAGCGTCCTTTGCAACACTTTGTTTTCTGTGAATGAGATAGTTGTTCTTATGGAAAGGTTTAACTGCAACTTCTCCCCTGCTGTTAAACGCAGGAACAAGGCTAACAATTAGTGGTTTAGCATTGATTGACTTACGGAATGTGTCGTCTTTTCCAACAAGAGTGTATGGACTCACAAATTCAAACTCATTTCCCAGTCAATCTTTTTTATAACAGGACTAAGTACCCATTTTTTATTCTGATGTTTCCACATGTAGTATATGTCATCGACAATTGGATCAGGTACATTAACATCACGGATTTGACCTAGTTTGAGGAATCTTGGTTTCTTTTCATCGTCGATTTCCTTTCTCTTGTAATGACCAGTGTCTGTAAACTCGAATGCATACACTGCACCAACTTCAGCATTGCTCTCAAAGTCGATAGCGTCTGCTAAATCTTTCAACTCTATAGTTGAACATGCAACAGGATAAACTATTGTAGGTCCACTCGACATTTTAATACTCAATATTTTATGGAACTATTTCCAATGTAATGTTAAACAAACAATCAACTGGTTGTCCACTTTGATTTTTCAGATCAATGTGTAGGAATTCATGACACCCTTCCTCCAAGTCCTTGAACTGAAGTGTCTTAAATGTTGGCACGTGCATTTTACAAAAAGAGGCATCACTCGGTGGAAGAATTCTAAGCAGATCAGAACGCTGATCATTAAACAGATTATAGGATGTGTTAAGCTCTCTCATGTGAACAAACAGTACACTGTTAACATCCATGTCAATGGGACGTGTTCCCTTGTATATTTTTGTAATTCCAAGCATATCAAGGAGTTTGGTTGGAAACTCAATGTTTACTTCTCTAGTTTTGGGCATAGTAAGAGTAGCAATGAGACTTGCATGATTTAAACTCGCTGTAATACCTACTGGAGCAAACAATTCTTTCTCTAAAGTGCAGAAGTCATAGTAACCATCTTCTACAGAATGTGTTTTACCATTAATTCTTACCCAGTTGTTATTCTTTTTTTTACTGATATTATACCAAGTAACCTTGTACATAATTTCATGCAGTGCAACTTTCATTCCTCCATTTTGATTGTTGATAGGGGTTGCAAGTTTAACTGGCACACCAGTCTTCACATTTGTTAGTGTGATAAACATTTTTTATTCAACAACAAAAATGAGTCAGTATAAATTCAACAAAGACGTTAAATACAAAACTGGACCATATTACAATCCAAAGACTATTTCTTTCCATGAGTTGGACTTTGCTGTAACAGAAACAGAATCCATTCGCGTTAAAGTGCCTGACCCATTCCATTCTTACCTAAATCCCCCAATCAAAAATGATAGTGTTCCAAAGATGTGGAACTCTCACCCAATTCAGTTCTATCAGAATCAGTTAAACTTTGCAATATTCTGTGCAACCACAGGATGTGGAGTGTCCTATGCAGACCACATGAATAATTCAAACTTACTGACAAAGTGTGTGTACACATTTCACGTTTACTATCAGTGCAGGAGAATCTTGTCTGAACTTCAGGCACCAATGCCGCATGAAAAGAGCTGGAACCCATTCAACAATAGGATAAACATGAAAGTGTATGAGCGTCTCTGCAATGAATTCAATATAGATTTTAAGACCGACTTTAGGCAAAAGCAAGACAAAAACCATGGCATGGGAACACTATATTTATGGGGTGTCCACAGGAGGTATAATTTTGATTACTGGCCAGGTCATACATCTTTTTCTTCAAATGTGCAGGTACAGTTAGGATCAATAGAACAACAGCACCACAATGCATGGACTACTTTTATATTAGACACCGGCAAAGGTTTCACTGGATCAGGTGTTGAAAGGATCAATGAATCTATCCGAACATATACGTGGTGCTTGCTAGGCTCGCAGGCACAGACACGATCAAACATAATGAGAACAAGCACAGGGTTTGATGCACAGAAACAGTTGTTATCAAATTTAGAAGATGTCATAAACTCTGCAGTTGATCTGCCTTCCAGCATCAAAAGGTATCAAGACTCTCTCCGTTATGCAAAATCAAAAGTTGACTTTGCTGTTGGTAACTGCCTTTACATGTTACCTTCTGATCTCCAGCTGCAGATTGGAACAATAACAAATTATAACAATGAAATCATTATTGCTAGTGACACCCAGCCGCTTGGAAAGGGTGAAGAACTGAATTCAGAAATCAGAACGATGCTACAGCCATATCACAATGAACAGAAACAAAGCGTGACAAGTGAAGATCACGCTGCAGGTGAAGATCATTCTGTCACTAGTGATGATCAAGCTGTTAGTATTAGTGATGATCATGAATCGCAGAAGACTGCTCTAGTAATTGGTGGAGTGGGTGTAGGCTTACTTTTGCTTTATTCTCGTTAGCAGAACACCTGCAATTAAAACTATTAGAGTCCAGAGATGTTCAGCCATGAAACCAACAACTTTACCTGCAAAAGATAACAGCCAGCTAACAATTGAACCAATGATTCCTGGAAGTGCATCCAAAGCTTTTGCTGCTAGTTTCTTTAATAGTTCTGCAATGTGTTTGAGTTGTTTCTTTACCCATCCCGGATCAGATGGAGATGAAGGTGGAGGTGGAGGTGTGACAGTGCCACCTGTGAGTGTTAACACTAATGTGCTTATTGCAAATCCTAACGCAGTTAGTATACTAGCTATTGTGATTCCCTGCTCTCTGAAAAGCGTTCTAATTCTTTCAGCAAGAGTTGTGTCTTCGTAAAGGATTCTTTGAATTGTATTTTTTATTCTGCTGACCTGTGTTCTCAGTTGTTCTCTATTGTTACTTAGAACTTCTAACCTTATGGCTTTCTCCTCCTGCAAATCTTTTAAACGCTTAGAAATTCTGTTTTTTACTTCTTGTTCTAGGTTCAAATCATCAGCATCAGCAAGTTTTTGTTTCTCTTTGTTTATATCTTCATCCAGCTGACCTAGTTTTGACAGATTATTTGCTATTTCACCTCTGATGGTTTGTAGTGATTGATTAAGGGCTTCTATTTCTCTCATAGGTAATAGTTCATGTGGAGTCTTCAGTGAAGTTTCCTCAGAAAAAGAAGTCTCTATCTCTTGTATAAGTTGATCAGCCTCATCTGCAAGTTTATTAAGATCTTGCAATGGAACAGATTCTATTTGAGTAGCAGTTGGTAGTCCTAGTTCTGCTTGTTGAAGTAAGGAAACAACATGGGAAGATGATGACCGTGTGCTAGGCACAATATCTAATTGCCTAAGTCGATTAGCAGTAAGTTTTTGTTTTAGTGAAACTTTTGATAGAAACTTAGCAGGATTAGATTTATATGTAAGTTGGACTTTTTCTCCTTTATCGTTAGTTGTATATAAATGATTTGCTTCCATTTTGAACTGGTTTGGATCTAAAACATCAGGTTCTTCTCCTAAACTTTTGTAGAAATCTCTAACTTTACCTTCCAGAAGTTCATGTCGTGCCACCTCATAATGCAGTGAATGATGGTAGGGAACCAAAGGGATTGCTTCGCTCATGTCGTCCG
The DNA here is from genome assembly GCF_037325665.1 of Littorina saxatilis. NCBI lineage: Eukaryota > Metazoa > Mollusca > Gastropoda > Littorinimorpha > Littorinidae > Littorina > Littorina saxatilis. The sequence goes on along the minus strand of NC_090249.1, from coordinate 2,254,726 downwards.
CTGGCTCAAATAAATCTTCAAATCCACCTTCTGCCATTTGTAACTTATTTTTTATTTTGAAAATAAAAAAAGATGGCACAATCGTTCGGTTCTGTTCTTGATCCTTACAGAAGGCTGAAAGAACCTCTCGGGGTAAAAGGAATAAGGCAAACAGTTATAGTTACAAATAATCCTTCTACTATTGATCAGAATGAAATACTTACTGTTAGGTTTCCTAATCTGGGTAAGAACGATGTTATTGTACCAGGCACTGTAAGACTATCATTCAAATTAGAATTAGAATCTGGCTCAGATGAAAATAGGACTTTGGCTTATAATGTAGGAAGAGCAATTGTGAGGAAGATTACTGTCAAACTGGAAGGGCGGGAAGTGATGTCATTGAATAATGCAGATGTTTTTTTAGTTTATGCAGATCATTGGTTGACTGACAATGAAAAGAAAAACAGAGTGTTTCAAGGGATTCAGTCAGACAATGGGATAAAAGTTAGAATAGGAGCCGGAGATAAAGCTGACAACAAAAAAGATAACGCTGTCAATGTTGCTTTTGGAAACAAATTTTGTATTCCACTTGACTTTGAACTCATAAATTCACATCCTCCCTTCTATCAAGGAGCATTGCGTGACAGGCTGTCATACGACCTGACTTTCAATAGTTATGATCGTGTTATGCTTTCAGAAGACCCGGAAGCAAAGTATAAGGTGTCTGGAATTTCTTTAGAGTTTGATGTTGTAAACCATCCTGAACTGGCTAGACTTATAGAAAATCAGTACAGTTCTAAGCTGCCTATCTATTATGAAAGAGTGTTGAATCACAGTACACTTTCAAAAAGCCAGGCTGATCCAATCTGGAACATTAACTTGAATACACCAGCTAGGTCAATGAAGGGAATACTTATGTTGTTTGAGGAACCAAAAGATTCATATGAAAGGCAAATAGAAAAGTTTTACAATCCACTAATCAATAGAGTATATTGCACAATTGAAGGGCAGCCAAACCAAATATTTGCATCTGGCATGCTGCCATACCAACACTATGATGAAGCAAGAAAGTACTTTACTGGAGGAAGATTGAAAGACCCAACATCTGATCTTGTGGCTAAAGATCTACATTTACACGGTGTTGGCGTAGAAGATTTCTTGACAAATAAATATGCGTTATGGCTGGATCTCAGAACAACTGACGACAACAAACTGCATGGAAGTGGAAGGCGAATTGAAAACGGATCAGAAGGAATCACAATACAAATTGAAAAGGAAGTAGGGAGTAGTAGTAAATCAGTTAAGATCTACGTGTTTGTTGTGTCAGATGCGCAGTTAAACATCTCTGAAAGCAGATTACAGGATATTGTTTATTGAACGTGTTAAAATGAAGTATCTAGATTTTCTTCCAAAAGATCCACACTGTTCTTTGATTTGTGGGGCAACAGGTTGCGGCAAAACAAGATATGTTTTGGATTTATTACAGACTGTTTACATAAATCACTTTGAACACATAGTCATATTCTGTCCAACCATAAAGCATAACAGAACATACAAGGAGAGAAAATTCATATGGTCTGATCAAAATATATTTATTGTAAATCCTTCTGATCGTCTAAATGTTTGCTTGGAGCATTATTTCGATCTTTTTCAGAACACGCCAACACTGTTTATTATTGATGACTGTGCAGCAGAACGTGACATTGTTAGAAAGAAAAGTGCACTAGCAAAGCTTGCATTCAGTGGACGACATGCATTAATATCAGTTTGGATATTAACACAAAAATACAATGCAGTTCTGAAAGACTTTAGAGAGCAACTCAAAACAATAACATTGTTCTATTCAAAGGACCGTGACAGTTTTGAAGAGTGCCTTCGAGAAAATGATGTCATTGAAAACAAACAGGAGAGAGAAAGAATAAAGAATAATCTGAAATCTTCTAAGCACTCGAAACTGGTTTTAAAAACTGATCAACCAGTTCAGTATGTATGTTTGTAGAAATCCTTGCTAAGTTCTTGTCAAGTTCTTACTCAAGTTCTTGTCAATTTCTTACTCAAGTTCTTGTCAAGTTCTTACTCAAGTTCTTGTCAAGTTCTTGTTAAGTTCTTACTCAAGTTCTTGTTAAGTTCCTACCTAAGTTCTTACTCAAGTTCCTACCTAAGTTCTTGTTAAGTTCCTACCTAAGTTCTTACTCAAGTTTAATTACTAGATTTTAATTTTATTCTGCATCAAAATAAAATGAACTGTGATGAATTGCTGATGCAGACTGCTACAGATATTGAAATCTGTGACAGTAGGACTATACCTGATAAAAAAGAAAGATTGTATTCACTTGCTGTTTGTGGAAAAACAAAACACTACCTTGGGCAGCAGTTAACTGTGGAAGAAGTACAACATCTTTCCTCAGAAGATATAGAAAAGTATCATGGACGGTATGAATCAGTGCTTGGTTCTAAGATGGTTAGAAGTATTGGACAGACTGTTATAGGTTTGTACACAAAGATTTTTGGACATTTTACACCTCTCGACTCGGAGGAAGACTTAACACATGATCTAACTCATGACCCTGTTGTTTCCAAGTCCCTCGAATCTCTTGCCTGTGGCCTGTATTATCGATTTGGTGCTTTATTAGTACCATTTGTTGCTGGATTAATTACTTTCAAACACATTAATTTTCAGAATAAAAAAGATGACAGATCAGTTGAAGCAGACAGTGGAGCAGACGAAAATACCAGAAGTGAACACAGTGACAAAGAAACCTGGTAGAGTAGAAGCAGGAAAAAAACTAGCCGAATGGAACAGACAAAAAAAGTTAAATCAAAAGGCAAAGCAGAACATTATGTCTGAAGTTGAGCAGACACCAAACATTCCTGAAGTGACTAAGGTCACACAAACTGATCAAGAATTAAAATCTTCATTTCTATCATACAGAAAAGTAGCTGTAGCAGCTGTTGTTGGAGGAGGTGGATACTTGCTTTACAAACTTTGGCAAGGCAAATATAAAGTGTCAGAAAAACCAAAATCAGAAACACCAAAATCAGAAACACCAAAACCAACAAACAAAGCAGTACAAACAATAAAAAAGCCCACAGTAGTACCTGCAGTGGATTCATTTCATATGGAATAATTTTAATATTTTAATTTTGATAACATAAAAATGAGTTCTGAAAAGACAATAGTTAATCTAGTTTATCACGCTGCAGTGATTGGAGGCTTGAGTGTAGGTTACACAATGCTGGGTAAAAGTCTCCTCAGAATGAAACCAGCCGACTTGGGAAAGTTAGACTTCGAAGACGGTGCTAAACTAATTGGTGTTGTGACAGCTTCCTTTGCAACAAAAGACTTTTTGGTGAAGCAAGGAATTATTCCAGAAAATATAAACATGTAAGACAATAAAATGGCTAGCTTGGTTATGATGGTGGGAGGTGCGATTGTAAATGCGCTTGCATTTTCTGGCAGCAACTATTTGTTTTCTAAACTGCAAAATGGTGAAGAGAGGGAAAGGCACAACAAAGCCATGGAACAACTGGCGAAAGCACAGGATGAATACGAGAAGAAACGAATTGCGCAGTTAGACTTTATGAATGATAAACTCAGGCAGCAAGGACATGCAAACAAAACCTTTGCCAATGTTGATGCAGCCATTCAAGAATACTATCTTGTAACTGGAAAGAAAATGAAGACAAGTGCTCCTCCAAAACTGGGTGACTTTTATCAGCCTTCAGAAGAGCAGAAGGTGGGCGAGATTGTTTTCATTGTTATTGGTATGGCTGTTGTTTACTTTATTGCGCGTGCTGTCAAATCTTAATATTCTGTCATTTAAAAAACCATGAGTGATGCTTTGTTATCTAAAATATATTATTCCCCAAAAGGATACTGGAAAGGAAGAACTGCTATTGACAAGCTCAGTGACGCAGCAGGTGTTTCTCAAGATACAGCAAAGAAATGGTTGTCAAAGCAGGCAGTTTGGCAGATCTATTTACCTGCACCAAGAAAAATTACACGACCACACTTTGTTAACATTAAACCGAATGACACTCATCAAATAGACCTGCTGTATTTACCGCATGACACAGTCAGAAGGAAGAAATATAAGTATGCACTGACTGTAGTTGATGTTGCAACAAGATACAAAGATGCTGAACCGTTGACAGAGAAAAGTGCTATAGCTACAGCTGTTGCCCTGCAAGAAATTTACAGACGTGGACCACTAAAGTATCCCAGAATGATTCAGTGCGATGATGGTAAGGAGTTTAAAGGAGCTGTCAACCAGCTTCTGTTAAAACATCATGTTACAGTGAAGAGAGGTATTCCAGGAAACCACAGGTCACAGGCTATTGTTGAGAGCTTTAACAAACAGTTGGCAGAAAAACTGTTTTCATATCAGTACCATCAGGAATTTTTGGACACAGAAAGTAAATTGCGTAACACTGAATGGGTCAAAAGATTACCATCAGTACTTAGAGCAATGAATCTGGAGGTATTTAAAGCTACAGGGTTAAGACCAGTTGATGCAATCAAACAGAAAACAATACCTGTTGCTCCAAAGTCAACAACACCAGTGGCATTACTACCTTTCAATCAGAAAGTCAGATATTTATATGCACCCGGTGAAGCTGAGGGTGACAGCAGGAAGCGTGCAACGGATCCAATCTGGAGTATTGACATTCATGAAATCAAGAGAGTAGTAGAGACAAATCCACCTATATATTACTTGAGAGAACCAGCACCGCAAAGAGCCTTTGTAAAAGAGGAATTACAATTAGTTCCACGTGGTACAAATGTTAAATGATTTTTTATTTCAGATTTTATAGTGTTAACAAAAATGGAAGCTCTGAGAAAGAATTCTAAGCAACTTCATTTTTTTAATTTATATTTTTATTTTGAGTTATAAAATCAAACTCACAGCGATGGAAGACTCTGTATTAGAATCTTTATCGACAGTATTTGACACCGTTGAATTACAAGTAACGGATCCTCAAAATGTGCAGTCCAGTGTGCAAGACGCCATTGAACAAATTCCAAACAATTTGTTGATTGAACCTCCAGTAAAAGTGCAGATAGTCAGTTTAATAAAATACAAAACAGTCAGTGATGAGGTGCTAGAAGTTCATGTTTCAACCAGACAACTAGCACTTAATTCTATGGCAGAATTGAATGGAAACTGGGCAGATGAAATGATGAAACGGTTTGAGCAAGCTGCAGAGGATGCAAAGATGAAAGGATCCGGATGGTCAGAAGGTGAAATTCTAAAAATAGAATTGAAGCTAAGTAAATTTGCCCCCATCAGAGGTAGAAGTTACATACCTTTACCTCCTGCTCTTGTCAAAAAACGTGCTGTGCTGAACATAAAGAATGATGATGACAAATGTTTTATGTGGTGTGTTCTGGCAAGACTGTACAGTGTAAAGAAAAATGCAGAAAGAGTGTCTAACTATCATGCATACAGAAATAAACTAAACTTTACTGGTATTGAATTTCCTGTCAGCATTACAAGCATTGACAAATTTGAACAGCAAAACAAACCCATCACCGTAAATGTTTACACGTGGGATGAGGAAGATGAACTGAAACCAGTCAGAATATCAAAGAACTCACCAACGATTGGTGATTGTGATACTAACCATGTTGACATGTTACTAATGACTGATGGTGTAAAATATCATTACACTTTGATTCGTACAATGAGTAGACTGATGGCGAGCACAAGCAATCACAATAGTAAACAAGACTTTTGTAGGCGATGTCTCTTGCGTATTCCATCAATTCATGCAGCACTTATACACAAGCAACATTGTAAGAGCGTTGATGATGCGGTTGTGAAGTTAACAACACCACCGCCAGACAGCAAAGTGTATTTTAAGAATGTATGCAAACTACAGAAAAGTCCTTATGTTGTTTATGCTGACTTTGAATCTATCATTGTGCCATATGAAGGACCTTTACCAAAAGACCTACCTAAAACAGTAACTCTAAGTAATCATCAAGTCTGTTCATATGCATTTATTGTTGTTAGTTCAGATGGTAAACATTCTAAACCGCAATTGTACAGAGGACCTAATGCAGCAAAGAACTTCTTACAGCAAATGAACCAAGTGCGAAATGACTGCTCCAAACAACTGAATCTTTCAGACATTGTTATGAAACCTGAAGACCAAGAACAGTTTAACTCTACCACACAGTGTTGGATATGCGAACAAAGTCTAACACCAAACACAGACAATCCAATAGTAAGAGATCATGATCATGTAAGTGGGCAGTTCCGAGGAGCAGCACACAGCAAATGTAATCTACAATTAAAGTTTGATCCTAAGACTTGGAAGCTTCCAATCTTCTTCCATAACTTGCGCGGTTATGATTCACATCTGATCATGCAGGCAGTAACTGATGAATACAAAGCAAGATGCATTGCGCAGTCTTCAGAAAAGTACATGGCCTTTACTCTGAATAGTTTATACTTCTACGATTCTGCTCAACATCTGATGGGAACACTTGAGTCTTTATCTTCATCACTAACTGCTTTCCCAATCACATGTAAGTACTTTGACAGTGACTTAGTTAGAAAGGGAGTCTATCCATATGAATACATGGATTCGTGGGAGAGGTTTGATGAAGATGAGTTACCGCCAAAGGATGCTTACTTCTCACGGCTGAAGGGTAAGGGTATAAGTGACGAAGACTATGAACACGCTAAGACTGCATGGAATAAATTAGGATGTAATACAATGGGTGATTATCATGATCAATATTTGTTGGCCGATGTTTGTTTACTTGCAGATATATTTGAGAATTACAGAAGAACATGTATGAAGCACTACAATCTAGATCCTTCACATTACATATCTGCACCAGGCATGAGCTGGGATGCATTTCTTAGATTTACAGGAGTAAAGATTGACTTGCTATCAGATCTACCTACACTTCAGATGATTGAAAATGGACTACGTGGAGGAATCAGTATGGCTTCACACAATTACTGCAAAGCCAACAACAAATACTTGGACGACTTTGATCCTATGAAACCTTCTAATTACATCATGTATCTAGATGCAAACAATTTGTATGGTTGGGCAATGTGTCAGACGCTTCCACTTCGGAACTTTAAGATCTATTCAGGACCATTTTCACAATGTGTTGTGCTGACAATATTAAAAGCAGGCCCAGACAGTCGAAAGGGATGGATACTAGAAGTTGACTTAGACTATCCACTATCACTTCATGATCTACATAATGATTATCCTTTAGCGGCTGAGAGGTTAAAAGTAAACCCAAGAGAACCTCCAAAGCTGGTGCCCAATCTGTTTCACAAAAAGAAGTATGTGTGTCACTACAGACTGTTACAGTTTTACATTAGACATGGATTAATTTTGAAGGCTGTTCATCGTATAATTTTATTTGATCAAGAACAGTTTATGAAACCTTACATCATGAAAAACACAGAACTGAGAACCAAAGCCGCTGATGCATCAGAGAAAGACTTTTTTAAACTGATGAACAACAGTTGCTTTGGTAAGACAATGGAAAACCCACACAAGAGAAAGGATGTTAGACTTGTTACAAGAGAAAATGAGGCCATCAAGCTGACATCCAAACCACAGTATCAAGACTTTAAATACTTTCATGAACAGCTGTATGGTATCTTAATGAAAAAACTTGTAGTCAAGCTTGACAAACCAGTATTCATAGGCTTTACTGTGCTAGAGTTGTCAAAACTGTTGATGCTTGAGTTTTTGTATGATTATTTGAAACCAAGATATCCCAAATCGAGAGTACTTTACACAGACACAGATTCATTCTTACTTGACATTCCAGCGGATGACATTTACAAAGATCTAGAAGCTGAAAGTCCTGCAGTAAAAGGAAAAGATTCTTTTTATGACACTTGCGACTACCCTAAAGAATCACCATTGCACTCAAATGTTAACAAGAAGGTTATTGGAAAGATGAAAGATGAAATGAATGGGAAGATAATTAAGGAGTATGTTGGATTGCGTGCAAAGATGTACAGTGTTGCAAGTGAGAAAGGGGTGGTTAAAAAAGCAAAGGGTGTAAGCAAACAGGTTGTAAAGTCGAGCATATCGCATGATAACTACAAGGAAGCACTGTTTCAGAAGCGAGTGTTTCACCATGACAACCCTAAGATCAGTTCCGCGCTTCATCAGATCAACACAACTATTGTAAACAAGAAATCTTTAGATGCTAATGACACAAAGCGCGTTTATTCATCACCAGAATATTCTTATGCAATTGGGCACTGGAGGACAAACGCGGCTTCAAATAGTCTGAGTGTGTAATAAGAATTTTTGTCAATCGGGAAAACCCGCTATGACAGCTTTGTTTTGACTGCAGCGGGGAAAAGGAAGTTGCTTGCGTTTGGGAAGTGTTTGTGAAAGGGGAGTACTAGGCTTTGTTGAGTTTCAAAGCAGCCACCAAGTACACTTATCAAAGCTTGAATCAAATACCCAAGTCATTTGCATAAGTTAACACTCGGCGGCCGCCCGAAGGCAGCCTAAAAAGTTTATAGTAGGGCGTTGAAGCAGGGTGAAGCAAAAACAATAACACAGCTGAAGCAGGGTGTTGAAGCAGGATGATTAAGAAGACAGCCAAAGCAGGGCAGGCGCAGCAAACCGTACATGCATGATCGTTACTATATTTAGAATCACGTCATTACTATTTTTGAAACCGTACATGCATGATCGTTACTATATTTAGAATCACGTCATTACTATTTTTGAAACCGTACATGCATGATCGTTACTATATTTAAACACTTGTCTAACAGTGCAGGTGCAGTGTGATACTTCTGTTGTTGCGCACAAACAAGCACTGTAAGTCTAAGACTGGGACTGTTGGAGCTCTGATGTGACAGGAATATGCGGCGTTTCTGACCAGTACTCTCTGTACTCTTCGATCTGGAGCATCTCTTCGATTTGTTTAAGTTTGCCCATGATAAAACTGATTGGCAAACCAACAGTGGTAAATCGCGGAAATGCATAAAGCGATCTAGCAACGGCGCGTAGTCTACGCGCATGAACATCGGAATAGCCAGTTTTTGCTTTCAACCAGTCAGCCCACGTTTCTTTCATTCTCCCTTCTTTTCTTTGCTTCTCCTGCCATTGTTTGCACATAATCAAAAACTGTCCAAACTGAATGTAAATTAAAATTTGTTGTGCGTCCTGTCTTTTGAGATTTCTCATCCCTTTTTGCAGTCTTTCCACAATATCTTTTTCATTTTCTGCTTGAGCAAAATAAGCATTTGTGAAAGCTTCTGTGGATATAGCATGGCTAACATCTGCTTGGTTTGAAACGAGATAGTGATGTAAATCACTTGGCGTTGTTGGTTCTACTCTCTTTTTCTTTCCGTCTTTTTCTTTGAACAAATCTTCTATCTTCCTTTTTGGTTTTTTGGGCAGTCTCATTAATCCTTCTGTTTTAGCCTTAACTGCTATTAAGGCCATCTGCTCAAAATATTTTCTATTCTCTTCTAGTACATGCTGTTCTTCTTCTGTCCAAAATTCTGATGGTGTTGGCGCTGGTAGTGGGACATTACAAGCTTGTTCCATGTCAGGTAGAATTAAAGTTGTTGACCGCCTAGAATAATCTAACAATTCTTGATGAACATTTTGCGATTCAAGAAGCTCTTTCTCTAATTCTGCGACATTCACCTTGTTAAATTAAGCACTTTTTTCACTGAAACACATACACGTCTTCACAGAACAGCACCTCAATACGAAATGGCGAGACAGGTCTGCCTGGTTGCTAACAACACAAACTAGATCGGGTTGTTATCAACACACAGTGGTGGGCGGAAGTGACGTAACTGTTGCTATCACATGATTTAATCTTGTCTTGCCATTGGAGGAATATAGAAGACAGGCTTGGATCAAAACACACGCTGGCTGTTTGTTTTTACCAGATCAATACGGTAGTTATGGCTTGCCGACGACGGGCAGATTGGATCAAAACACACGCTGGCTGTTTGGAGTGGCCCAACTAGTTAATATTTCAATGGAAACTAAATTTAGCGTTGTATCAGAGAAAGGGAGAATGTACGTTCTGGGTTACTGATTCCGACAGACCCGGCATTGGTTCAAAACAACCTTACTTTACTGTATTTTTTTTGTATGGATTTATGCAGTATTTTTCTGATTTTGTCGCATGTTTCATTTTAGTAAAAGTTTAGTCCAGAAGCCTATTTTGCGTTAATATTTAGGGTCTGTCGGAATCGGTGAGCCAGAACGTACATTCTCCCTTTCTCTACTGGTGTCAGCAGCCACTCATTATTTATTTTAAAGTTAGTATTAATAAAAATGAAAAAATTGACAACCGGGGGGGGGGGGGTGTTCCGGAACCCCTGTAACCTCCCCCTCCCCCCCTAATCCGCCCCTGCGCATGCACACAATGTAGGACGTACAGTATCTTGTTTAGTTGGTACACGCTAGACCAGGTGTACTAGGACACCTTGTTATAGCTAATGCAGTTTTGGCGTTAACCGCTAATTACCGGTATTTTACTGGTTGAAATGAGAAAATATATCGGAACAAAATTGGTTGCCTGTATGACCTAGCGATGGATTTTTAGAACTACCGGATTTTTAGAACTACCGGCATTTTTTCGCTGGTAAAGCAACAAAAGCAGTACTCTGAGTTGGACTCTTACTGGTTCCAATGACCAGCCTACCGTTTTTTTTCTGAACTGTTTGCATCATAAAAGTTTGCGTACCAGTTTTAAAAAAAAACTAGCGCCATCACCACAGATAGGAACTTTATCACTGAGGTCTTCTCATTTCATAAGGCCTAAAAAAAAAATTGGTGTGGTTACGGTAACCCGACCTACCCTATTTTTAGGGGCCGACCCTATAACTTTTTATTACATTTGTCACCAAAAAAAACACACAAAAAAACAAAAAAAAACTAGTGCAGAAAACGCAATGAAAGCGACAGCGCTCGAGTCGCACACTTATTTCCCTGTCAAGTAGGTTTAATTTGTACACATTAGAAAAAAAGTTTTAAAAAAAAAAAGTGATTGCCTACCTTCCTACCCTATTTTGTTTGGCTATGTTACCTTACCCACACCTTCTTTTTTTTTTGCCTAATGAGTGGTTATGATGATGGCAAAACTGCTTTTTTTATGACATACACATCTGGTAATAGATATCAATGGAGTCTCGTTCCCTAAATGAAAATAATCAATGCTCCTCTGCCTCTGTGTGTGTGTGTGTGTGTGTGTGTGTGTGTGTGTGTGTGTGTGTGTGCATGTGTGTGCATGTGTGTGTGTGTGTGTAGTTATACATTTTCAAATCAATGCTCTAATGCAAACTAGGTGAACAAATATCAATTTGTTTAAATTTAAAAAGAACATCAAGTACTTTTTCATGAGCCTGTGAGTGGCTTTGGTCCGGCAGAGCATAGATGTGTACTGACATCTCTGGCCTGAGACAGGCAAGTGGCAGAAGATCACGTCCATGGTGGTCACACTGGTGTTTAGTTGTGTCCTTCACAGTATGAACACACACTGTCTCTCTCTCTGTCTCTCTCTCTCTGTCTCTCTGTCTCTGTCTCTGTCTCTGTCTCTCTCTCTCTCTCTCTCTCTCTCTCTCTCTCTCTCTCTCTCTCTCTCTCTCTCTCTCTCCATGTGCCTTTGCGTGTGTGTGTGCTTTTCTATCCATCTCTCTCTGTGTAAAGATTTAGTATTGAATAGATAGGAAGGAAGAAAAATATATTTTTCAAGCTCAGTAATGCCATTCTCCCTCCCCCCCCCCCCCCCCCCACCCCACCCTCTTACCCTCCCTACCTCCCCCAGCTTGGTATCTGTGTTTTTCTTTTTGTCTGTCAGTGTGGAGTTCACATTCTCAAGTCTAGCTCTTCAATTAAAAGAAGTTGACAGTTGTCTCCATATAAAGAGAAATAATAGAGTTTTGTCTCCCCGCACCTATGCCTGAATCGCTGGCCCTCGAGAAAAGAAGAACAAGTCGCGTAAGGCGAAAATACAATATTTAGTCAAGTAGCTGTCGAACTCACAGAATGAAACTGAACGCAATGCCATTTTTCAGCAAGACCGTATACTCGTAGCATCGTCAGTCCACCGCTCATGGCAAAGGCAGTGAAATTGACAAGAAGAGCGGGGTAGTAGTTGCGCTAAGAAGGATAGCACGCTTTTCTGTACCTCTCTTTGTTTTAACTTTATGAGCGTGTTTTTAATCCAAACATATCATATCTATATGTTTTTGGAATCAGGAACCGACAAGGAATAAGATGAAAGTGTTTTTAAATTGATTTGGACAATTTAATTTTGATAATAATTTTTATATATTTAATTTTCAGAGCTTGTTTTTAATCCGAATATAACATATTTATATGTTTTTGGAATCAGCAAATGATGGAGAATAAGATAAACGTAAATTTGGATCGTTTTATAAATTTTTATTTTTTTTTACAATTTTCAGATTTTTAATGACCAAAGTCATTAATTAATTTTTAAGCCACCAAGCTGAAATGCAATACCGAAGTCCGGGCTCTGTCGAAGATTACTTGACCAAAATTTTAACCAATTTGGTTGAAAAATGAGGGCGTGACAGTGCCGCCTCAACTTTCACGAAAAGCCGGATATGACGTCATCAAAGACATTTATCAAAAAAATGAAAAAAACGTTCGGGGATTTCATACCCAGGAACTCTCATGTCAAATTTCATAAAGATCGGTCCAGTAGTTTAGTCTGAATCGCTCTACACACACAGACAGACAGACAGACACACAGACAGACACACACACATACACCACGACCCTCGTCTCGATTCCCCCCTCTATGTTAAAACATTTAGTCAAAACTTGACTAAATGTAAAAACTTGGTGACATTCCCACTGCCTCTCTAGATAGGTCAGCGACACTAGAACACATTCGTCTTGTTTTCACAGCCCAACCTGATTCATGTGCCTGTGTTTGAGAGAGACTTAGTCAGTGGGGCAAGGTTATGGAGAAGTATGGCATAGGTCAGTAGCCAGGATGAGGTCGTTAGCTGAGTGTGTGTGTCTGTGTGCGTCTGTGTGTGTATTTGTTTGACAGAAAGAAAAAGAGATAGAGAAAGAGAGACGGCGTGTGTGTGTGTGTGTGTGTGTGTGTTTGTGTCATTTTCGCGCAGACTCTCCTCGGTGTCAGTCGGAACACACCCGTGTGCACTCGCATACGCACGTTAAAAATCCGAAGTTCACAGCGAAAGTCTCAAAACAGGAACAAACACATGGAGGAAAAAAGAACAACGGCTGGCCTTAAACAGGGTCAGGACACCACCGTTCCCCATGTAGTCACAATTACAAAAATTGGTTTCTGGTAACACTAACAGAAACTAGGCCCTATGTTAATAAAGTCATTGAGTGTGTTATATTGACTCCCTCTGCTCCCGTACTCCCAAATTCCAGCTTAATTACATCGACCCATTAACACTAGAGACCTAACTGTGGACAGCGGGACAAACAAACAAACAAACAGACAGACCGACAGACAGTGAAACCTATGGGGGGAAACTGCGTAGCGCCGTACTGTATGGTTAACTCGCTTTCCCCGGGGAGAATGGTTGGTTGTTGTTTTTTAACACCCCAAAACGATATGGCCCCCAGTGTGAAAGCAACCCGAATTCCCATGGGGGTATTCTCACATGATTATATGATAGCATATCATTATTCGTATCCCTAATATTTTCACACTTCAGAAAACCATGGACAAAGTTTCAGCCACCCTAGCCAGTGGATACTGGTACAATGGGGAGCATCTCGTTACTCCCCCGTATCGTTACTCCCCCGTATCGTTACTCCCCCGGCTCGTTACTCCTCCGTGCCGTTTTATTACACTTAAGTAATGCAGTTATTACTTAATTGAATTTTCAAGAGAGAGAGAGAGAGAGAGAGAGCATGTTTAAAGAACTTACAACTGTCAGATCTGCCTGTACATTTTTTCTGTTCCTTTGCATGAAGGGATCAAGAGAAGCTGGTTGTGAAACCCGACCAAGAATAGGCAGGCATGAAAATTCTCCGTATTTTCCGTATTTTCCGTATTTTTGAAAAAAATAAACCGTATTTTTTTTTAATTTCCGTATTTTTCCTTTTTTTTTATTTTATTTTTTTATTTTTTTTTTTATTTTTTTTTTTCCTAGTCACAGTTATAGTAAAATAGTTTTGGGGCCATGTTTGATTCCAATTTTAAGGCTCAGATAGCCCCAGATTGCACCAAATTGCACCCTTGAAAAAAAAAAATTCCGGGGGAGCATGCCCCCGGACCCCCCTAGAAGTCTTGGCGCTTCGCGCCTGCGAAACTTGGTGCTACGCGCCTGCAAAGCGCCTTCGAATTTTTTTTTCAGTATTTTTTTTTTTTTCAGTTTTCATGCCTGATAGGCCAGAAAGACTTTGCTCCGTTCTTGAATATTGGCAAACCGTCAAAGGACTGGGTGGCCGAGTGGTAACGCACTTGCGCTCGGAAGCGAGAGCTTGCGAGTTCGACCCTGGGTCAGGGCGTTAGCAATTTTCTCCCCCCTTTCCTAACCTAGGTGGTGGGTTCAAGTGCTAGTCTTTCGGATGAGACGAAAAACCGAGGTCCCTTCGTGTACACTACATTGGGGTGTGCACGTTAAAGATCCCACGATTGACAAAAGGGTCTTTCCTGGCAAAATTGTATAGGCATAGATAAGAAATGTCTACCAAAATACCCGTGTGACTTGGAATAATAGGCCGTGAAAAGTAGGATATGCGCCGAAATGGCTGCGATCTGCTGGTCGATGTGAATACGTGATGTATTGTGTAAAAAATTCCATCTCACTCGGCATAAATAGATCCCGGCGCCTTGAGTCCGAGTCTGGAGATACGCGCGCGATTTTAGACTTCGGACTTCATAACAAAGTTTACCTGAAGAGAAACACCAAGAGCCGACTGAGGGAGACCTCCGTTTAGAGACAAATAGTCTGACAGAAGTTTTGAGTTCGACAAGGACTTCACGATGGCAAAATGAAAGTATGAACCTTCTCTAACTGCTTTCACATTTTGCGGGGTGTTTTCAGCAAAGTTTTGGGGTCTTTTGGACGAGACGGGTGAAAGATTCTCAACACAGAGAGCAAAGCTGAACAAGAAGCCAATGATATATACTATAAGACGTCGCCCACATGCCAAGCTGTTAACCCGTGACTTTGTAAAAATGTAAAAACATTTTGCAAATTACGTCGAACCTAAAACCGCGATTTGTAAAAATGTAAAAATATGCCATTCCGCAAAGTAAGACATGCCTTTTATTATTATTAATATTTGTTGTTTAGAGCTGGGTGGCGGGGGGTGGTTTGGGCCCGATAGATACAATATTACGATTTTTAGCATAACAAAGAAAACAAAAACCGAATTTCCCAGCGATGTAACAATAAAGTATTGGAACAAAAATGAAAAAAATCTAATAGATCCCTTCACTTTGGGGTAGCGCGACTCTGTTGCTGTAAGCTTTCCACTCGCAGAAATCGACCCGAATTTCCCAGCGATAACACAATAAAGTAATGGGGAAAAAAAAGAGAAAATCTAATTAGATTCCTTGACTTTGGGGTAGCGTGACTCTGTTGCTGCTAGCTTTCCATTGGAAGGAATTAAACGACCCGAATTTCCCAGCGATAAAGTAATGGAAAAAAAAATTCTAATAGATCCCTTGACTTTTGGGTAGCGTGACTATGTTGCTGCTAGCTTTCCACTGGGAGGAAGCGACCCGATTTTCCAAGCGATGGGACAATAAAGTAATGGAGAACAAAAAATCGAAAAAATCGAATAGATTATTTGACTTTGGAAATGACAAGATAATATCCGGCGCACTACGGGTTTTTTTTAACATTTTTACAAATCACGGGTTAACACAAGCTCAACTGCGAGACTTGATTCATGGTATGCAGTTATCAGCCTCACGTTCGTTTAACGTCAGAATCTGTGTCACAACTCGTATCTGTTTGTATGTCTTGGTAGCTTCACTTAAAACAGTTTCCCATTCAACATCCACAGAACTTGCCGCCTTATTCTCAGCTGAAGTAACAGCAGAGTGACACGACTGTTGATCGGCGTCCTCAATGTTTTCACCTTCACTTTCAAGCGCGCCATCATTTTCATAAACCCCTTTTGAGCAATGATCAAGAAAGTCATGAAAACGTGTCTTTCTTTTGCAACCAAGTTGGCTTGCTTCATCATTTTCCGATCGTGTTTCATCACACTCTTGGCTTGCTTCATCATTTTCCGAGCGTGTTTCATCACACTCTTGGCTTGCTTCATCATTTTCCGATCGTGTTTCATCACACTCTTGGCTTGCTTCATCATTTTCCAAGCGTGTTTCATCACACTCTTGGCTTGCTTCATCATTTTCCAAGCGTGTTTCATCACACTCTTGGCTTGCTTCATCATTTTCCGGGCGTGTTTCATCACACTCTTGGCTTGCTTCATCATTTTCCGAGCGTATTTCATCACACTCTTGGCTTGCTTCATCATTTTCCGATCGTGTTTCATCACACTCTTGGCTTGCTTCATCATTTTCCGAGCGTATTTCATCACACTCTTGGCTTGCTTCATCATTTTCCGAGCGTATTTCATCACAATTTTGGCTTGCTTCATCATCGTTTAAGGCTTCCACACCATTTTCAAAAACACCGGCCACAGCGTAAGATTGAACCAGGCATTCAGACATTATTTCACTGACTTGTTTTCTTATTTTTCTTCTCCTAGTCCAGTACGATTCGTTTTGGCTGAAATTCATACTGAGTTTCCTAATACTGTGAGAAAAGCAAGAAATGAAAATTGCACTGTACCTTAGCAGAAAAGACGACGATGTTGATGGAATAATTCTGATTTCGCCAACGACTATTCACAAAATGGTGGTTTTACTGACTCAGCATCGAGAGATGAAGTTCAGAATTTAAAGCCCTCGATCGGTAGCAGCCGATCAGCCAATCACCAGCAAATCTGTGCATCGCTGCGCGCGAACAAGCTGATACTGTACCATAGACATGTCAAACAACACAGCCATTTAGTAAATATACAAGCCCGGCGCGCGGTTGGGCATGGGTGGTCAACTTGACACTTGCTGACCGAGGTCCGTGTCCGTTATTTGCTTTGTGTCCTAACACGGTATCCTGCTTAGTTGCCGCAGTCAACGGGGTTTTATTTAACTAAGAAAAGCTTTGTACTTGTGTCAACCTTCGTATTATTGTATCTACTTTGTTGTGTGTTATCGAACCAACCAAATGTGTTTACGCTAGGATTTTAGCTTTCCAATGACAAAAAACACAGTATGCTTGAAAATAAAATCAGGTCGAGAAAAAATAACAATGTTTCGTTTCCCCCCTCATTTTGACCTGAGTTCAGGATGCATTTGAGCGTGAACGAACGCTCTTGCCGACATACCTTATCACACAAGCTGGTTTGTCGTGTAAACCCCGAGTAAATTGATAGACATTGCATAATCCAATACTGCACATCACACAATTTACACCCTTCAACAGACCACACTGAAAGGTATTGAAAAAAGTATTGTAACAAACTGGACAAGAAAGAGAGAGGGGAGAGAGAGAGAGAGAGAGAGAGAGAGAGAGAGAGAGAGAGAGAGAGAGAGAGAGAGAGAGAGAGAGAGAGAGAGAGAATGACAATTGACATAACCAGGGTAATAGATTAAGCTGTGGTCTTTTTTTACATCCGGCCAGCCCTCGCCCTAAAGAGGGACTAACTAAAAAAATAAAACAGAAAATACAAATTCTACATTTTTAACAGACAACTAAATTAAGAGAGAGAGAGAGAGAGAGAGAGAGAGAGAGAGAGAGAGAGAGAGAGAGAGAGAGAGAGAGAGAGAGAGAGAGAGAGAGAGAGAGAGAGAGAGAGAGAGAGAGAGAGAGAGAATTAACGTAAATATGGAAGAGAGAGTGAGAGAAAGGAAGACACATATCAAATGAAAAAGAAGTTTAAAAAAATGACAGAAAGACACAGACAGACGGACAGAGAGACAGACGGACAGAGAGACAGACGGCCGGTCGGACAGACGGACAGAGAGACAGATGCACAACGTATACACTGGAGTGTGCGAATATGTTAATGACAGGAGATGAGAAGGGTAGGGGTGACAGTGATGAGTAATAGCGGAGTGTAGGGCAGAAATAAACATACCCAAAAGAAAAACGGTGTTGAAAAGATAACATTCAGATGTTTCACAGTCATTTACTCGTAAGTATGTAAAAGCTCCCTTTTTTTTGACAAGTAAGCTCAACATTTATTAATTATTAGAAACATGCTGGAACATTGAAAACTGACATGGTTGTACTTTTGAAGTTTGTTGAAGACAATATGTCGTATTGTTTTAAATGGTAACAAATTTCTTTTAAGCTGGCACTGTTAAACTATCGTTGAATGATACTCCAAATAAACATTCTTACAAACATGTTTGACCAACGCCGTCGCTACTAAATAAGTTAACCACTGCCTGAGCCCGAACCCCAGCTTAGAGCACTTGATTCGCGCTTGTGTCAACAGATTAATGCACAGTGAAGCGAGCCTGCCACTTAATATAAGTCAGATTTTCGCTTGCGGACATAGCATGATGGCAAATCTGGATCTGCCGTGGCTTCATTGTTGCAGCCAATTACGTACTTCGCTAAGTGAGTGTGGCTGTGTCAGGCTAGCCGATTTACTGGCTGCCTCGTTGGCACCACCACTTTGTGTGTGTGGCGATCACAGGGCCAGTACAGCCAGTCATTACCAACACTGGACCATTGGTTGTTCAAGAAACTGTGCTGACTGGGTTGTTGCCATTGCGGATTCAAAAGTGATTCATCCATGTGATCATCACTGATTTAAAGAGGATGTGCTTTGGTTCTGACTAATTGATATTCCGGGAAAAACTTTTTTACTTTTTCTTTTTTCTCTTTTTTTTCCACATTGTCAAAAATGATTGGTTGGAAGCACTTGAAACTAAGGCTGTGAGCTGCACTGTGCCTTTAATAAAAAAAAAGTTTCGTTTCATAGTAGCTATCGACATTAATAAACAAAACACAAAACGATCTGTTCTTGGCAATTTCCTCTTATATATATATTTGTTTCAAACTTCGCCCCCGGAAGTGGGGGTATTTGGCCTCGACACAGCTATCCAACCAGAGTTCAAGTTGGTCCAGAATTATGCTGCTTCATGATCTAGCTGTGTGCGGAGCAAATATGACCCGATTTTCCTCTTGCGGCCTCACGCATGTCTTGACATTTATCTTGGCTTTTAACGAAATGTGGAACATTGCTGGGGCTTTGTGAACTGTGCTTGAAAAAGAGAACATCAGACAATGTATGTTTTCACCTTGTCATTGTGCTTTTTGCTTTGTTGCATCGTCATATGTGACTGTGTCTTCTTTCTACGTCGGTTATCGCCATGGTAGGTGTTTTGTACGTTGGTTATTTTGCGATAAGGAGTATCGGATACAACCAGCAAGAGAATATAGGCATGCAGTCTGGTGAAGACCTATATATTTTTAACGGACATTCTTATAAGGCATGCCGAACTTCAGAAAGACATCTTTACTCATTTATCATTGTATATTTCACATAGTCATTGGGAAAGAGATTTTTGTGGTCAAAATATACCAGCGAATGGTCGAACAATTTGACTCAAATTTGCCAGCTTTTCTGGTCATTTCACTGTCCGTAATTCCGTCTGTCTTGTGAAGCAGATAACCATGCGTTTTTTGTTTTTTTAAATACAGGATATCTCTTAGGCTATCATTTAGGGGTAATGTTTCACAAAGAAGTTTATCGTAAAGTTCGTCGCTTCGCTTGAAAAGAATACTTAGGCCCCAAAAAATAGGTGTGGTTACGGTAACATAGCCCCAAAAAATAGGGTAGGAAGGTAGGCAATCACTGGTTTTTTTTTAACTTTTTTTCTAATGTGTACAAATTAAACCTACTTGACAGGGAAATAAGTGTGCGACTCGGGCGCTTTCGCTTTCATTGCGTTTTCTGCACGCGTTTTCTTTTTTTCTCTCTTTTTTTTTGAAAAATGTAATAAAAAGTTATAGGGTCGGCCCCTAAAAATAGGGTAGGTCGGGTTACCGTAACCACACCTATTTTTTTTTTTTTTTTAGGCCTTAGGAGAGAATACCTGCTTTTGAACAAGGGAAGAGGTAGTTCGGTACCTTTGTTATGGTGTGTGGAGGGGGGGGGGGCACTCGAGTAATCACTCGGGGTGAACACAGAACCAGGTTCAATAACAACACAGCATCATTTCTTGTCGTCGTCGTCGTCTCAATATTGATGATGCTGTTGATGATGACACTATAAGTTGCTGTTGAAGTTAATATTGTTCTGATGACGTCACTGTTGTCGTTGTTGTTGTGTTCCTATGTTGTTGTTGTTGTTGTTGTTGTTGTTTTTGTTGTTTTCATTCCACATTCTCTTCCTCCTGCGCCCCCCCTCCCCCCCCCCCCCCCCTTGTTTTCCATCTTCCGCTGTCGCCGCTAGCATTTCCTTATCTTGGTGTACTGAAAGTTGTGCATGTTTAACACCATCGGGTTAGCAGACAGCTCTCATTACATTTAAAGGTACAGTCCTTCTCGTTTACGCGATTAAGTTGAGCACCACAACACCTCTCCAGGCGTGTACACGGGACTGAAGAGAGCATCCTACAAGCAGGGCTCCCCACAGACGCTCCATACTAGAGGGTCCAGGGACCCCCACATTTAATATCCTCAGTGGAAATCTAGAGGGTCCATTCCTCGTAGTTCCGAGTTTTGGAGGTTCACTGAGCCCTTCCCAGAAAGGTTTTTGTCATGTCGGTTGGATTAACTCCGTGATTTTGCAAAACCCGACAGAACATTTTCTAAACTGAAATTGTACCGACGGTAGACATGATAACGGAGATGTAGTACGTCCCAGGACCCGCTCTTTTCTTGTTTAGTGCGTCCCAGGACCCGCTCTTTTCTTGTTTAGTGCGTCCCAGGACCCGCTCTTTTCTTGTTTAGTGCGTCCCAGGACCCGCTCTTTTCTTGTTTAATGCGTCCCAGGACCCGCTCTTTTCTTGTTTAGTGCGTCCCAGGACCCGCTCTTTTCTTGTTTAGTGCGTCCCAGGACCCGCTCTTTTCTTGTTTAGTGCGTCCCAGGACCCCCCTCCATGAATTTATAGTACGTGTGTTTGGTTTCCAGTACGTATGGGACTCAGGACCAACAACATGGCCTCTGTTTTTGTTGTTGATAACAAGTTTAACACATCAACACCAACAACATGGCCTCTGGTTTTGTTGTTGATAACAAGTTTAACACATCAACACCAACAACATGGCCTCTGGTTTTGTTGTTGATAACAAGTTTAACACGTCAACACCAACAACATGGCCTCTGGTTTTGTTGTTGATAACAAGTTTAACACATCAACACCAACAACATGGCCTCTGTTTTTGTTGTTGATAACAAGTTTAACACATCAACACCAACAACATGGCCTCTGGTTTTGTTGTTGATAACAAGTTCAACACATCAACACCAACAACATGGCCTCTGTTTTTGTTGTTAATAACAAGTTCAACACATCAACACCAACAACATGGCCTCTGTTTTTGTTGTTAATAACAAGTTCAACACATCAACACCAACAACATGGCCTCTGTTTTTGTTGTTAATAACAAGTTCAACACATCAACACCAACAACATGGCCTCTGTTTTTGTTGTTAATAACAAGTTCAACACATCAACACCAACAACATGGCCTCTGTTTTTATTGTTAATAACAAGTTTAACACATCAACACCAACAACATGGCCTCTGTTTTTATTGTTAATAACAAGTTTAACACATCAACACCAACAACATGGCCTCTGAAACATGAAACAATTCCGATAGTGACACCTGTATCAATCTGCTAAATTAAATCAGCAATAAAATCCCACTCTTCTCAGTAAGCAGCCACGCTGTTGAGTGTTGGTATGTGTCTAAGTGGCAGGATGCCTTACTCCTTGTACATTGCAGGCGATGCACATGATCCCTTTACACTAGAAAAACTGTACCTTTAAGGGGAACAAACTCATATCAGTTACCAAGGAAACATGTAATGAGAAACATATGGTACGCACGCACTGCGAACAATGACACAGCTGCATTTTTACATTGGTTGCCTCTTATTCTTCTTTCTTTATTTGGTGTTTAACGTCGTTTTCAACCACGAAGGTTATATCGCGACGGGGAAAGGGGGGGGGGGAGATGGGATAGAGCCACTTGTTAATTGTTTCTTGTTCACAAAAGCACTAATCAAAAAATTGCTCCAGGGGCTTGCAACGTAGTACAATATATTACCTTACTGGGAGAATGCAAGTTTCCAGTACAAAGGACTTAACATTTCTTACATACTGCTTGACTAAAATCTTTACAAACATTGACTATATTCTATACAAGAAACACTTAACAAGGGTAAAAGGAGAAACAGAATCCGTTAGTCGCCTCTTACGACATGCTGGGGAGCATCGGGTAAATTCTTTCTCGTCCCAACCAATATGGGACTCCCCCTAACCCGCTGGGGGTATTGTTTGCCTCTCAGGACTAACCGCATGTAAGAAAATTGGGGTAATGCGAACCCCCAAAAAAGCTAGGGTAGCACAACGGGCTTTTTTGCACATTCATATGGCAAATGTACAATGCAAATATTACTCAGACTAGGGTAGGCCACTCACCTTTTCTGACATTTCTCGGTTTTGGCGTTGATTTTAACAAAACCTGCAGCTGTCTGGAGTCTGTGTGGTTTTCTTGCAAGGTGCGACATAACATAAGCTGTGTTCACTTTATCCTGGTGATTTTTGTCGAGATGAATTTTAAGACACTTTTTCTGTTCGTGGCTTTCTTGAGAATGGTAGGTTTGCACTTGTCTGCTTGCTTGTTTGATTGCCAGCTCGTTTTATGGCTTACAGATTTCCTAGTTTGTTTGTTTTTTATATAACAGAATCATCACAGACGAAAGGACAACACAACAATTTGAGGCAGCTGCAATGAGAAGGACGAAGAACTTTTAAACTCGGATTTTATTTACCAACTAATGGTTTTGAAATGTTGTCTTCGTAACACTAGCAGGGGAAACATTGCTGGTTCTTGGTTGTGATTTTGGGGCAGTAACAACTTCACAGGTTTGTTGAAGCAATTTCCAAACATTTAGTTGGGCAGGCATGGATGGTCAAATCGTCCGCCCGATCGCCAGGGGCGAGTAAAAAGTCCGCCGGGCTAGTAGAAACCGCCAGGCAACTCACCCGGTTGGCCTGTGATTAACATTCTGGTCCAATGCAACTCATTTGGTTGTAAAATCGAGTTTCTAAGCCATATAAACACTGCAGATGCAGCAACTGTGGTAATGGTATGTACCGGTGTAACACGAGAAAATTACTCCCACGAGATTTTTACTCCGGAGTAAACATTTCGTTCAAAAAAGTTACTCCCTTTACGAAAAAAAAGCACTCCCCCATTGCACGAGAAAATTACTCCCCAAGACAGGTGAGTTCCGAGTAAACATTTCGTACAAAAATGTTACTCCCCTGACGAATAAATAACGAATAAATTACTTCACCCCAACACGAGCAATTTAACTTCCCATGCCAGGTGTACGAAATTTTTACTCCCTTGTCCCCTGTTAGTCTTGGTGGTGGAAGGAGGGTAGCGCGACATTCGTGTGCGCGAGATCACTTATTGGCATTATCCCTTCGCCCGCATCCCATTTTTGCGTACGATATTTTTACTGGAAGTAATAAAAATGGGGAGTAAACAT
The DNA here is from genome assembly GCF_037325665.1 of Littorina saxatilis. Taxonomy (NCBI): domain Eukaryota; kingdom Metazoa; phylum Mollusca; class Gastropoda; order Littorinimorpha; family Littorinidae; genus Littorina; species Littorina saxatilis. The sequence goes on along the minus strand of NC_090249.1, from coordinate 2,230,982 downwards.
TTCGTGGAGGGAGTAATTTTTTCGTGCCTTGGGGAGTTCTTTTCTCGTACGAAAAGTGTACTCGGAGTAAGAATTTCGTACGAAATATTTACTCCGGAGTCAATTTTTCGTGGAGTAAAAAATTAGTCTTACACCGGGCAAGAGACATTTCTGGCGGGCTAGTAACTTTCTTGATGTTACTCGCCCGGTTGGCGAGTTAAAATGTTTAGATTTGGTCATCCCTGGCAGGGAAAGGAGAAAGTCTGCAAGTCAAGCGGCATCTTCACCAGGAGACGCCAGTCGTGTTGCATATGGCTGGAACGCTCACCACCTCAGAGGCGGCCAGGCTTTTACCTGCGATCTTCTTCTTCTTTGTTCATGGACTGAAACTCCCACGTTCACTCATGTTCTTGCATGAGTGGGTGTTTACGTGTATGACCGTTTTTACTCCGCCATCCAGGCAGCATACGCCGATTTTTGGGGAAGCATGCTGAGTATTTTTGTGTTCCTATAATCCACCGAACTCTTACATGGATTACAGGATATGTTCCGTGCGCACTTGGTCCTGTGCTTGCGTGTACACACGAAGGGGGATAAGGCACTAGCAGGGATAAGATCATCCTTCGACACACAGCAAAAATAAATACCCCGACTGCTTCCTGTAGAGAGTTTGACTTTTCTGATGGATTAATGTCGCAAAAGGCCACTAGTGGCTTTTGCGAAATTGATTTTGCAAGACATTCTCCCTGTGCTCAGGGAGCATCCAGGCTGTTCACTTTTGCTATGCGACTGGTAATGTTGATTCAGATTGCGATAAAGGCAATGCTTGGCACTTTGTGATCGCTGTTCTTCATGTTTTGTGAGGCGTACACCAATATTCCTGTACTGTGAGCAGAGCGAAGACAGCATCAACAGAAGTATAGTTCTTCTCGCGAAACATTTTAATTATCCGTCTTTACGAAATTGTTCTCTTGCGACACAGAAAGTCCTCTTGTTTAATTAAAAATTATGCAGCGCATGGTAGGTCAACAAGTTTTATGAAGCATTTTACGCGTTGCTATATATATGGAATGCTAAAAGGCAGGATTTTGACTTGAGGGAAGAGATAAGAATGATGTGGGCATCTGCAACTATGGCGATGATGATGATGATGATGATGATGATGATGATGATGATGATGATGATGATGATGATGATGATGATGATGATGATGATGATGATCACGACGATCACGACGATGATGATGATGTATCGTGTTGCAGTCTCAGGGCCAGCTAAAGCCGATCAAGATCAATCGGCTTGACCACTTTGTCATCACGGTCAAGGATCTGGACACCACGGTTGACTTCTACACACGTGTCCTGGGCATGAAGGTCAACACTTTCGCGGTCAGTGAAATGTCATGGCAATAGTTTATTGCACAGGTATATGATCTTATTAAGTTAGTATTCCCCTTCATTGCCACTGTCGACGCCAGTTTTTAACCGCATGGGAAAAGTCCAATTGGCGAGTGTATCACCGCAATTCGACTGCATGTAATGGTCGATAACGACTTCTAATTACACCCCCGGTATAGGGGTGTGTATAGGATTCGGTCCATGTGTTTGTTTGTTTGTGTTCGCATATAGATCTCAAGAATGAACGGACCGATCGTCACCAAACTTGGTGAACAGGTTCTATACATTCCTGAGACGGTCCTTACAAAAATTGGGACCAGTCAAACACACGGTTAGGAAGTTATTGGATTCGGTTCATGTGTTTGTTTGTTTGTGTTCGCATATAGATCTCAAGAATGAACGGACCGATCGTCACCAAACTTGGTGAACAGGTTCTATACATTCCTGAGACGGTCCTTACAAAAATTGGGACCAGTCAAACACACGGTTAGGGAGTTATTGGTGGATTAAAATTATACAAGGACTTATAGAGGGACATCTTAATGGTCAAAGGGAAATAACCATTCTCACTCAGTCACTGCCACCAACTGAGAAGGTTATTTCCCTTTGACGGGGGTGTTTTTCCTACCTCGGAGGAATTTCTTGTTATTAAGTACTTCTGTTGGTTGTTAAACTGAGCTTTTCTTCCGACTTGTATCACTATTTAAGCCTCGTTTCAACTGGACGAAGTCGACTTTGCGAATTCTACTAAATGTGGCTGCACGAAGCTTTGGCACTGAACTTTCGGTTACAAAAAACTTCGACTTTGGGCTTAATTAAGAACAGCCTTTATGCGAAAGAATTAACTTTTTCAGATTTATTGACGATATTATTATTACAAAAGAAATCGTTGTCGATTATCTGGGGCCAATATTCTCGGATATGGCCGAGGAATTTAGGGCCCCTCATGTGGACCGGCTCATAATATGGACTATGCACCTCCTGTTCTCAGAAAGTGACGAACGCAAGAGTACTCAGAAACAATTTGATTAGCCACAGGTTTGTTTGTTTGTTTGTTTGCTTAACGCCCAGCCGACCACGAAGGGCCATATCAGGGCGGTGCTGCTTTGACATATAACGTGCGCCACACACAAGACAGAAGTCGCAGCACAGGCTTCATGTCTCACCTAGTCACATTATTCTGACACCGGACCAACCAGTCCTAGCACTAACCCCATAATGCCAGACGCCAGGCGGAGCAGCCACTAGATTGCCAATTTTAAAGTCTTAGGTATGACCCGGCCGGGGTTCGAACCCACGACCTCCCGATCACGGGGCGGACGCCTTACCACTAGGCCAACCGTGCCGGTTTAGCCACAAGTACGCTCACCTGATAACCTGACCATGTCAAAACAGCTAATTCGTTCTAATTTAGTCCAACGGTTAACCGAACAGAGAGCAACCACCATGCACAAAATAAAACTCCTTCGCGAGAAAACAAGCTATAATTATCAGCTTGAAACCAAAGGTGGTCCATATTCGGATCCCCTTCCCCTACAAAGAGTGTTGACGAATGTTGGCGGACAGTGTAGCTGTCAGGCCAAGAAAAAATATCAATGTTTTTAACCTGTTTATTTTTGTTAATGTGTTTATTTTTTTCTACCGAACCTTGAATTTTTGTTTGACCCTTCAACAAAAAATTGAAATAAACTAAACATGACAAAACTCGAACTCGCAGACTTTAAAAGAAAAGATACTCTGATCTTCTCCGATATCCAGGGGACGCAGCTCGCACGATATCCCGTCAATAAAAAGCCACATGCGCCTGTTTAAATAGAAAAACAAACGTCAATCAAAAACAACAACTACCTACCGAACCTAATTTGTTTGGCCTTGTCATCCGAAGCAAACATATCATTTTTGTTTTTTGTCTAATTATGTCTTATGTGAGTATTTTTTGTTTGTTTGTGGTTGAATGTCTTAATATGTGAGTATTTGTAGTTGAATGTCTTTTGTGAGTATTTGTGTTTGAATATCTTTTGTGAGTATCTGTGTGTGAATGTCATATGTGAGTATCTGTGTGTGAATGTCTTATGTGAGTATTTGTGTGTGGATGTCTTATGTGAGTATTTGTGTGGGAATGTCATAATATGTGAGTATTTGTGTGTGGATGTCATATGTGAGTATCTGTGTGTGAATGTCGTATGTGAGTATCTGTGTGTGGATGTCATATGTGAGTATCTGTGTGTGAATGTCTTATGTGAGTATTTGTGTGTGGATGTCATATGTGAGTATCTGTGTGTGAATGTCTTATGTGAGTATCTGTGTGAATGTCTCATGTGAGTATCTGTGTGTGAATGTTTCATGTGAGTATTTGTGTGTGGATGTCATATGTGAGTATCTGTGTGTGAATGTCTTATGTGAGTATACATCTGTGTGTGAATATCTTATGTGAGTATTTGTGTGTGGATGTCTTATGTGAGTATTGGTCTGGATATCTTATGTGAGTATTTGTGTGTGGATGACACAGGGCGGAAGAAAGTCGCTGCACTTTGGCCGGCAGAAAATCAACATCCACGTGCAGGGGAGCGAGTTCGAACCCAAGGCCATCTGGCCCACACCCGGCTCGACAGACGTCTGCTTCATCACGCCCACACAGCTGGATGACGTCGTGGCTCACCTCAACGTCAGTATCACCATTTGTTTCTAATAATGACATTTTATATTAATCGCCCGTGCTCGCAGGATTGGTTGTTGTTGATGTCGATCGTCAATGTTTTTGTTGTTGTTGTTGTTGTTGTTGTTGTTGTTGTTGTTGTTGTTGTTGTTGTTGTTGTTGTTTAACGTCCCTTCGACGTAAGTAAGTATGGCTATGCGGGACCTCAGGAGTTCACAACTAGCATAATAGCAAAACACACACACACGCACGCTCGCACGCATGCAACGTACGCACGCACGCACGTGCGCGCGCAGGCACGCACGCACACACGCACGCAAACACACACACGCACGCACGCACACACACACACACACACACACCCACACTCACACACACACGCACACACACCCACACTCACACACACACACGCACACACACACACACTCACACACATACACACGCTCGCACGCACACACACACACACTCACACACATACACACGCTCGCACGCACACACACACACACGCGCACATACACCCACACTCACACACACACGCACACACACCCACACTCACACACACACACACGCACACACACACACACACTCACACACATACACACGCTCGCACGCACACACACACACACACGCACGCACACACACACACACACACACACACACACACACATACACACACACACACGCACACACACTCACTCACACAAATACATACGCTCGCACGCACACACACACACACACACAGTGAAATACAGTTTGCTTCTCCATGTGTACGTTCCACAGTTCCAATGTTTGGTTTTTGACATCGGTTATTGGCCACCACACTATCATATATAGTCGTTCATATCACTCGTATAAACTGGTGCTTTGCGTAAAAAAGGTAACAATATATCATGTATGTAAGTTTCTATTTGTGTCCCCAGAATAAGTATCTATTTGGGACATGAAGGGGTTGTACGCTAAAAAAAAAAAAAATCAAATATATCATGTTCAATCCAGTCCTTATATACAACGGTCCCGTGATCTCCTAGAATGTTCACACTATAATGTATACATTCGGCAACAACAAAAAGGATTCATATCAGCAACCTCGCACAGGGAACAACATTTCTTATTATTCTTCAGACCGTCTTTCCAAATCAATGTCCAGACGAGGGGCAGCGTATCTAGATAGAGATGCGCGCTGCTCTCACTTTCTTTTCCATTCAACCAAATATTATCCTACATATTACGTGAGAGAGACCACCCATTACATAACTAAATCATATACTCACACGTGTGTATATTATGTAAATGAGGTCGTGTCAAACAAGTCTGGCAGGGATCTAAACAAAATGCACAGCTCTTAAACAGAATACTACATGCATGGCTTGCTGTGGTTTGTCAGATTTACACTCGTCGCTTTCTCTCGCATTTCAATATTGTTTTAAATAAACTCGTGTAAATCTGACATGACACAGCAAGCCATGTAATATTCTCTATGATTCAACACATACACCATTTTAATTTTTTTAATTTTTTTTTCATTAATCACAGACAATGTTCAACCTTTTTTATGTCGACAGGAGTGCGAGGTTGAAATCCTGGAAGGCCCCGTGGCAAGGACAGGCGCAACAGGCCCCATCAATTCTGTCTACTTTCGCGATCCCGACCACAACCTGATTGAGGTCGCTAACTACGAGGCAGAGGTTGAGCCCAGTTCCAGTTCTGAGAGTAGCGAGGAGAACCGTAGTCAGTGGTGACGGATAAAGGGGGTGTGTGTGGTGAGCTGGAATATACGATTTCCGGAAACAACTCTCTCGGGTTTGTATGGGTTGTGAAAGAGTGAATGCCCTTGCTTTTTACTCGGACAAACATTGGAGGGGCCAATCACTAGCGAGGGGTGTGTCGGACACACATTGGAGGGGCCAATCACTAGCGAGGGGTGTGTCGGACACACATTGGGGGGCCAATCACTAGCGAGGCGTGTGTCGGACACAAATTGGAGGGGCTAATCACTAGCGAGGGGTGTGTCGGACACACGGGGACAGGAGCACGTGTCAAGTTATTTGTCAGAGGAAAAGCAAGGGCATTCACTCTCTCACAACCAATACAACCCCGACGGAGTTATTTCCGACAATTGTCTATTGAGATAACACTGAGTCATTGGGGAACCTTGTTTTGTTTGTTTGTTTGTTTGTTTATTTTGTGTATTCTTGCATCAGTGTTGGACCAAAGAGATGTATGTCTTGAATGTTTCCCGACTTCATGATAAACCATTATATGTAAAGTTCCGTGTACGTGCCTCAAATGTGCCTGGAGATTAAATAAATTGCCAATTCAATGTGCATACATTGTTTGTTTATTTGTTTCTCTGTCTGTTTATATTCAGCATTGATTAATTGATGTACCCTTCTGTAATCGTTTGACACATTTAATATTGAGGTATACGGGAAAATATCCCTGTACGATAATGTTTAAGGCGTTACCGTATAGTGTTAAAACTTTAATGGCCACAGAATTATGGAGATATTTTGTTTTGTTTCCAATTTCGAATCAAAAGTGTGCTTAATTCGAGCTTTTTCTATGAATACGAACCTTTTTTGGGAGTAGAAAAGTTTGAAGGTTTTTCTTTATCAATATTTTAATATCCAGCTGGTATGAGGTGTTTTTCTCCGCTTTAAAGGTACTTCCCGTCCCGTGCAAACCCTTGTGTAAACCCTTGTGTAAACCCTTGTGTAAACCCTTGTGTAAACCCTTGTGTAAACCAAAAACAAATTTTGATTGCCTCGCTTGTGTCTTCTGAGCGAGTTCCTTGAACAATTTCTCAGAGAAGTTTAATATCTGTATCATAAGCGGTTGTCTCTTTGTCCACTTACCGTTCTTGTTTTTAAATCTGAATTTTGGAACGTTTGCAATTTTTGGATTTTTCCTTGAGTAAACCACCACTGATCAGATTTCACTTGGAAATATGCCCCAGATTAACAACCTTCTTCTTCTTGTCGTTCGCTGAGATTAACAACCAGGCTGCTTTCTGTGCAGAGGAATTGTTCGTTGAATTCTTTTTGTAGATTGACATGAGTGTCGCAACTAATTCAGCATTTTCGTTTTTCAATTTGTACAAAACGCCGCCAGGCTGTTGATGTGTACCCCCCGCGGGTTAGGGGGAAGAATTTACCCGATGCTCCCCAGCATGTCGTAAGAGGCGACTAACGGATTCTGTTTCTCCTTTTACCCTTGTTAAGTGTTTCTTGTATAGAATATAGTCAATTTTTGTAAAGATTTTAGTCAAGCAGTATGTAAGAAATGTTAAGTCCTTTGTACTGGAAACTTGCATTCTCCCAGTAAGGTAATATATTGTACTACGTTGCAAGCCCCTGGAGCAAATTTTTGATTAGTGCTTTTGTGAACAAGAAACAATTGACAAGTGGCTCTATCCCATCTCCCCCCCTTTCCCCGTCGCGATATAACCTTCGTGGTTGAAAACGACGTTAAACACCAAATAAAGAAAGAAAGATGTTGATGTGTGGTAGGCGTCCAAGTGGAAAGATGCCCTTAGCGAGTGTAAAAACCTGAAAAGATCTGTGGTAGTTGACATGATAGTTTACATGGGAATGGGCTATTTTTAAAGGCACACTTCTTCTAGTTCGGCTCACCAGCTCAGATCTGGACACGCCTTTACATGAAGAGCGATCAGTGTGGTGCTTTCTCTGCACAGTGAGCATTGCTTTATGACTTCATTTCGTAAAAGCAATCTGTGCCTTTTAAGTGTTTTTTGTTGTTGTAATTAATCAAAAATTGTGAACCCCACACAGCAAGTAATCGGGGTGTTGATTTTTGGTATGTTACCAAGTGGGGTGATCGTCTTATCTCGTGTACATGCCTGGGGGGTGGTCGTCTTATCTCGTGTAAATGCCTGGCCTGAGGTGGTTAGGCGAACTGTTTTTACGAGATCTTTACTTTCTTTATTTGGTGTTTAACGTCGTTTTCAACCACGAAGGTTATATCGCGACGGTTTTACGAGATGGAGTGCGCCTTTAATTAAGTGTGTATGCTCTGTAATGCTGCCTAAGGAATGATAATGACCAAAAGAAGAGAATATTGTATTGATATGTAAAAGATTAATGCTGGTGTGAACAATTTCATCCTTAAAAAACATGAATCGAGTTTTTCATAACGTAGGACCCTATGTGCACGTTGTATTCGCCTGTTGATGCTTGTGAATCAAGATTATACTAATAAAGCTTACACCAAGGTCTTAGAGTTTCGTTGAGTTGATTTTGTGACTGTTATAGCGCATACGTTTTTGTCATTTACTTTGTTTGCTCTGTTACAAAGCCGCGAAGCTGTCTGTGACGTTAATTTAAAAGCATACTTCACAAATGGTCAACGTCGCAAATATGCATGTCTCGCAACTGACGACAAAACATTCGAAATCATTATCTCTTCCTTTGTTGTTGTTGTTGTGGTTGTGGTTGTGGTGGTTGTTGTGTTGGTGTTGGTGTTGTTGTTGTTGTTGTTGTTAATATACTATGCTTTCTTTATTTTTTCTCTATTTTCTAAAAGTCTCACGCGCAAGTGCGCAAACGCTCACATTTCAACACGGAAGATGGCTAGGTTATTATTATGTATTTAGTTTTTGCAATGTTGACGTTGATAGCCTACATGAAACAGAAACATAAAAACACCAAACACGTATACACAAGTTTCACTCATTTACAACCCGTTTTCGCCACTTGTTTCTATGTAATCCTCAGACTCAGCAGTCATATTAGAGCAATGGAAGATGAAGATAACTGTTTGGCCGTGTCACAATCATGAATTTTCAGTCGTGTTGCGGTTTTCTGAACTCCATAATTTTGAAAGAAAAAAAACACACACTAAAAAACAACACTTTCTGCTGAGGAAAGTGACTTAGGGTCAATCTTGACAAGTGATCCGCAACATGACAATAAATTCATCATAAAGACACGTCTTTATACAAGTAATTCGACACCACAGACTAACACATACTTCATTTTGAAACTTATATCAAGACACAAAAACAAAAAACAAGCAATCAATTACCACCACAGGATACATAACACTAACTAGCACTATGAGGGATAAGTAAGCCCTTTGCATGTGACACAAATATACACGTTAAGAAGAGTAAACAAAACTAGTTACAAAGAACAAACTTCAAACATCAATTCAGACAATTTCACGCAGACGAGATAACATTTAAACTCTTTCAGAACGATATAAAGTATGAATACAGTAACTGTCTTTAATATTCTTAACATTATGGTATTACTGTACCAGATAAATGTGCCTATAGACTGAATAATCTGCCATCGGCCATCACTTTGAAGTAAAATTTAAACCCGAATTTGACATGACACGTTAGTATAAGAATATCCCGTGACAATGATTTTATGCTGTTTTTCCCAAATCTGAAAGAAAGGTTTCCTTGACGAGTTTTGTATTCATGAATCACTGAAATTGTCATTACTTGTGTGCACGCATTTCAACTTCCTTTTGTGGCTTACATTTTCCTTTCTTCGAAGACTAGTAAAATGTATTCAGGCTCTACACAATTCCGGAAGAGTGTAGATATATGCATCAACAGACAATTTTTCTTTCATTTCTTAAGCGAACATGAGAGTAAGAAGTACATGTTCCTTCATTTATGATCCAGCAGCATTCATGTCTAGGCGAGCCTGCCCTTGTTTTTGTTTCGCACGGCCTCTTTGGCGTCCAGGAACAGGGCGTCCACATACTCCAGGGGCGTGCAGCCCTCTCTGTAGTAGCTGATGATTCCTACAGCAATCAAAAAGCGAAAGAGTTGGTGAAGAAAGACATGCGAGAATATTGCTATTCTGATAGACATGTGGGCGAATTCGGGGGTTATGATTGGAAAGTCTCACACAGCCCTATTTCGATCAATTGTCCCTATCGCTACGCTGAAAACACGACAGCTGTTAATACTTTCGGATTCATTTCGTAAAGTAGAGCATAGACCATTTATCCTGGACCGCCAACTAGCTCTCTCTCCGCTCTTTCTCTCTATTACGAGGAAGCGGCCTCTCGCATTTAGGAACCTACGCTTACAAGCCTTTCAGAAATCACGGGGACGTGATATCTGGTGTCGATTGTAAACATGGACGAAGTTGCCGAGGTAAGTTCTGAAAATACTAAAATAAACTCAGCAAAAGTGCATATGGAACATGTTTTTCGATGAGTTTTGTTAAGTTTAGTTTGGAGTTTTGGAAAATCCAGTTCATTGTCACATCCCATTGTCACAAATAACTGGAGCGTGCTTTCTTTTCACTGTCTTCGAATCGCTGGCCTTTCAAACCGGACGCGACGCGCCCCTGAAAGTCGAGAGTCGAAACCTCGAAGGGTCACGTGACGAGTTGGCGGTCCAGGCTATTTGGTCTATGAGTAGAGTAACGTATTCAAGGGCTGTCCTGTTGATTATTTGAAGCAGTTTTTGAGATTTGTGAATAACGTGACAAATTGAAACAGAATATTGGTGTAATTTTAAATACTTTCTGGTAAGATATGACAGGGGGAAAGACGTACACGTTCTGTTTTCTTGATTATGACTGGTATTTGGTGTTATTCTACTTACCAAGTAAACAGAAATATGTTAAAAATTTGAAAAAAAATTAAAAAAAGCTACTTTAGTTTCATTTTCATCCACCAAATAACACAAAAGGTTTAACCAGAGAACAAACAAACATTCTAACAAAGGCACTCAGACTCTGTACTTGCATATCGATGTTCATGAAGACAATGCAAGTTGCTTACCTTCGTCAATTTTGAGACAGTTCACGACAGTAGAGGGCGCTATCTGTTTGGATTCGCCGTCACAGATCATGGCGTCGATCTTGTGACCTGTAGGAAGAAAACATTTCACGTACTGAAATAAAGACGGAGAATAGTTCAATACAAAACGACAGTGCTTAAAAATATTTAGTTTAACGTTAAACCATCCAATTTTTTCGGAAGATTTTACTGAACCATTTTCTTTGCCCCAATCCCATTTTTTCCGTGAATAAAAAACATATTTGGTGAAGTCGACAGCAAAATTGCAGGTTTAAATTGCAGTGGATTTTGAGCTATATGAATGTACAAGGCTAAAGTTCAACATGACAGTATTTCTTACCGAGAGTGTCCACCACCATGGTGTGATGAATGCTGTCGTCGCCGCCGCTGATGTTGGCGGAAGTCACGGCGACAGGTCCCGCGAGACTAACGATGTAGGCAAGAGCGCCGCAGTCAGGGACCCGGATGCAGATACTGTCTTTGTTGCCGAGACACATGGCGGCCTCGCCGAGACCCAGTTTCTGCAGCCAATCCCCTTTTGGGACAACACAGCTGATTCCTGGAAAATAAGGTTTCGAGATGAAAAGTGTTAAACAAGATTGAAATACCCTTTGACTTGGTACTATTAAAAAAAATTAAAAAAGGAAAGAAAAAAGAATGTCCGCCCAAATAGAGTGAGGAGGCGGTTAGATCCGTGTTTCATTGTAATGAGATGACGATTTCACTTGTATTTTATTAACTTTCTTGAACCAGCCTTTTTCAGTTGCAGAATCACTCACACGGAAAGAAAGATATCTTAACAGACAGCTTGTTCCCTTCATTCGTTGCTGTTTTAAATACAAAACATTGTGGTGACCTTACCACCAGGGGAGTATCTCCTCATGAAGCCCCACAGCAGCTGACTGAAGCCCGAGCTAGCTGATAGCAGTCACAGAATCACTCACACGGAAAGAAAGCTATGCTTTTACCGAAAGCACGTTCCTTTCATTAATTACGGTTTTAAATACAAAACATCAAAGTGACGTTACCACCAGGGTAGCATCTCCGCATGAAGTCCCACAGCAGCTGACTGAAGGGAGGGTCAGCCTCAGCTAGCTGGTCCAGCGTGGACAGACACAGACAGATGGGTTTCTCCGCGGGCCGGCCCTTCACGTGGTAGAGACGGGTGATGGATTCCGGGTGCCTGCATGAGGCGGCCAGGGCGTACACCGTGTCTGTGGGTACCCCGACAACCTGTGGACAAAGGTCAAAGTAAGCTTTCTTTTTGGTTATGACCAGATGTATAGGGGTCCCGGTAGCTAGGTTGGTAGAGCACTGGACTTGTGATTCGCGGGTCACAGGCTCGAATCCGGGCCATAACCGACACGGGTCAACTTAATGTGTTGTCTCAGAGACGGTATCCATGTTCCACCCCCGTGTCACCACTGTGGCACGTAAAAGACCTCGGCCCATTCTTCCATAAATGCAGATGGCTGATTACGCATGCACGCACCTGAGTAGCGCGACTCTTTTGCTGCTAGCTTTCCACTGGGAGGGAAGCGGTCCGAAATTCACAGCAATGGGACGATAACGTAAAGTAAAAGTAAATGATTTCAGTATCAGACAGGCAGAGAGTAATTATAATTTTTCCATAGACACAAATTATAGTTGCGTGTCTAATTATGGAGATGAGTCAATTAAAGACGAACTTTTAACATGTCCATTGCTTGCAACGAAACAAATTTATCTTTCAAATTGATTTATCGACAGGCTTTGTCCTGCTACGTTAACCGTTGACAGGAGCTGCAGAAGCAGATCATAACCAAGTTTAAGCAAAGACTTACATGGTATTACATGTATTAGGCGTGACAGATTCAAACAACGCAAAGACAAAGTTTGACTGGAAGCCGTTCTGTGTGAACTAGTGCATTTGGATTGACAATATCATGAGCTGTTTGGGCAGGGTTAAAAATAAATCAAAGCTTTGGTGTCTTTACACTTTTCTCGTTGTTTACTTGAGTATCTATTGCTTCCTTCTTCCTCCCTCTTGAAGTTCTCTGTTCCTCCTTTGTATCTGACTTATCCTAAAGTGCTATCTCAACACATTTACAGCTGGCTTTCCTTTGTATCTGACTTATCCTAAAGTGCTATCTCAACACATTTACAGTTGGCTTTCCTTTGTATCTGACTTATCCTAAAGTGCTATCTCAACACATTTACAGCTGGCTTTCCTTTGTATCTGACTTATCCTAAAGTGCTATCTCAACACATTTACAGTTGGCTTTCCTTTGTATCTGACTTATCCTAAAGTGCTATCTCAACACATTTACAGTTGGCTTTCCTTTGTATCTGACTTATCCTAAAGTGCTATCTTAACACATTTACAGCTGGCTTTCCTTTGTATCTGACTTATCCTAAAGTGCTATCTTAACACATTTACAGCTGGCTTTCCTTTGTATCTGACTTATCCTAAAGTGCTATCTTAACACATTTACAGCTGGCTTTCCTTTGTATCTGACTTATCCTAAAGTGCTATCTCAACACATTTACAGCTGGCTTTCCTTTGTATCTGACTTATCCTAAAGTGCTATCTCAACACATTCACACTTGGCTTTCCTTTGTATCTGACTTATCCTAAAGTGCTATCTCAACACATTTACACTTGGCTTTCATTTGTATCTGACTTATCCTAAAGTGCTATCTCAACACATTTACACTTGGCTTTCCTTTGTATCTGACTTATCCTAAGTGCTATCTCAACACATTTACAGCTGGCTTTCCTTTGTATCTGACTTATCCTAAAGTGCTATCTTAACACATTTACAGCTGGCTTTCCTTTGTATCTGACTTATCCTAAAGTGCTATCTCAACACATTTACAGTTGGCTTTCCTTTGTATCTGACTTATCCTAAAGTGCTATCTCAACACATTTACACTTGGCTTTCCTTTGTATCTGACTTATCCTAAAGTGCTATCTCAACACATTTACAGCTGGCTTTCCTTTGTATCTGACTTATCCTAAAGTGCTATCTCAACACATTTACAGCTGGCTTTCCTTTGTATCTGACTTATCCTAAAGTGCTATCTCAACACATTTACAGCTGGCTTTCCTTTGTATCTGACTTATCCTAAAGTGCTATCTTAACACATTTACAGCTGGCTTTCCTTTGTATCTGACTTATCCTAAAGTGCTATCTTAACACATTTACAGCTGGCTTTCCTTTGTATCTGACTTATCCTAAAGTGCTATCTTAACACATTTACAGCTGGCTTTCCTTTGTATCTGACTTATCCTAAAGTGCTATCTTAACACATTTACAGCTGGCTTTCCTTTGTATCTGACTTATCCTAAAGTGCTATCTTAACACATTTACACTTGGCTTTCCTTTGTATCTGACTTATCCTAAAGTGCTATCTCAACACATTTACAGCTGGCTTTCCTTTGTATCTGACTTATCCTAAAGTGCTATCTTAACACATTTACAGCTGGCTTTCCTTTGTATCTGACTTATCCTAAGTGCTATCTCAACACATTTACAGTTGGCTTTCCTTTGTATCTGACTTATCCTAAAGTGCTATCTCAACACATTTACAGCTGGCTTTCCTTTGTATCTGACTTATCCTAAAGTGCTATCTCAACACATTTACAGTTGGCTTTCCTTTGTATCTGACTTATCCTAAAGTGCTATCTCAACACATTTACACTTGGCTTTCATTTGTATCTGACTTATCCTAAAGTGCTATCTCAACACATTTACACTTGGCTTTCCTTTGTATCTGACTTATCCTAAGTGCTATCTCAACACATTTACAGTTGGCTTTCCTTTGTATCTGACTTATCCTAAAGTGCTATCTCAACACATTTACACTTGGCTTTCCTTTGTATCTGACTTATCCTAAAGTGCTATCTCAACACATTTACACTTGGCTTTCCTTTGAAACCTTTTGGAACCGAGTGCACGAACCACAAAGATCACCTTTGGAGGCAAAGCCAGTCAAACTTGATGGCCCTATAAAAACTGCCATGGGTAGCTAGGCAAAGGTTCCCAAGAGCACACAAGGTCACAACAACAGTCAGACCTCATCATAGCTACTCCACATTTCACTGGTGTAATGTCTTCCAACGTACTAAAAACAAGTCGCGTAAGGCGAAAATACAATATTTAGTCAAGTAGCTGCCATTTTTCAGCAAGACCGTATACTCGTAGCATCGTCAGTCCACCGCTCATGGCAAAGGCAGTGAAATTGACAAGAAGAGCGGGGTAGTAGTTGCGCTAAGAAGGATAGCACGCTTTTCTGTACCTCTCTTTGTTTTAACTTTCTGAGCGTGTTTTTAATCCAAACATATCATATCTATATGTTTTTGGAATCAGGAACCGACAAGGAATAAGATGAAAGTGTTTTTAAATTGATTTGGACAATTTAATTTTGATAATAATTTTTATATATTTAATTTTCAGAGCTTGTTTTTAATCCGAATATAACATATTTATATGTTTTTGGAATCAGCAAATAATGGAGAATAAGATAAACGTAAATTTGGATCGTTTTATAAATTTTTATTTTTTTTTACAATTTTCAGATTTTTAATGACCAAAGTCATTAATTAATTTTTAAGCCACCAAGCTGAAATGCAATACCGAACCCCGGGCTTCGTCGAAGATTACTTGACCAAAATTTCAACCAATTTGGTTGAAAAATGAGGGCGTGACAGTGCCGCCTCAACTTTCACGAAAAGCCGGATATGACGTCATCAAAGACATTTATCAAAAAAATGAAAAAAACGTTCGGGGATTTCATACCCAGGAACTCTCATGTCAAATTTCATAAAGATCGGTCCAGTAGTTTAGTCTGAATCGCTCTACACACACACACACACACACACACACACAGACACACACACACACACACACACACGCACATACACCACGACCCTCGTTTCGATTCCCCCTCGATGTTAAAATATTTAGTCAAAACTTGACTAAATATAAAAACGTTGAGCTACTATAAATAGCCCACGCGTTGGCAGGGAGACGACTCTATCAATGCAGAACAACTGCCCGTGGCAAAGGGGGACTACTGCGTCATCCTCTCACACTTTACCTTGCCCTCCTGGAGAAGCCTGGCAGCTTTTTGAAGGTTGGACGCCTTGTGGGAGTCGAGCAGGGGGCATGGAGGGAAGATCTTGCCCGACTTGGCTTCCTCAAACAGCTGGTTCACGTAGGCGATGGGCGTGCACCCCTCACGGAAGTACGTAATCACGCCTGCGCAGTGAAGGGCACGTTTGAAAAGTAACGGTCAGAAAAATAGAAAATAAATCTTCTTTTTTGTTCTCTTTTTTGTTCTTTTTTTTTTTTTTTGGGGGGGGGGCGTCGTGCATAACTTTGAAGATCAACTCAAAGGCACAGTCCTTCAAGTGAAAACAGTACCGCTCACCGTCTCAGATCTGCCCATGCTTTACATGGGATTAGACAGTCTCTCCGCTAACTTGGTCACCGACAATCAACATCCCCACTGCTTCATGTGCACAGTTAAGTTTTCATTTCGTGTGTTGTTGTTTTGTGTATGTATGTTTTGGTGTGTATTGCGTGAATTATATACTCTTAAAGACCACTCTGCACTGAAAGCGTTTAGGCTGGTGATTGTTGGTATGTCTCCAAGTGGAGGTATGGTCTGATACCCTGTAAACTGAGCCAGGCCAGATCTGACATAATGATCGGAATCGTTCACAAAAGGGCTAATGGTCGATGTCTGTTGACATTCACCACAGAAGGTGAGATTTAATTTGAAGACACCGTGTGTATGGCTTTTTGGGGGGATCCTTTCAAGGCCAAGCAATCATCGACGTTCAAGAGCATGATAAATCCTACAATTTCTTTAATCTTCTTAGATATCCTCTTCGCCTTTTCTAAATCAAAATATAAAGCCGTGTCGTCAACAGGACATTAAGTGTAGAAGCCACCTTTCAGTTGTCCAGCTTACTAACCTTCATTGATCTTGGCGCAGTTCACGACAGTAGAGGGCGCAATTTGTTTGGACTCGCCGTCGCAGACCATGGCGTCGATCCTGTGACCTGTACAACACGATCATCAGTGCAAATACATTCTTGCGGACAAAAATACCTGCAGATGGTTCCTGAATCCCGCAAGAGGGTTCATAAAGTTAAGTAACCACAGTTTGGAAGTTTGCCATAAGGAACCATGTCATAAGATAGTTATTATGTTTATCGTTGACAGGTTATACGTTAGCATTATTTTACGCCTGGAAGTAAATGTAGTTATCCACTTGTATGACTCTTGTTAACAAAACTCCATGTGAAATCGGGGTACCAGTAACTGCTGAATAGACGATTTTCGGAAATAACTCCGTCGGGTTTGTATAGGTTGTCGAAGAGTGAATACCCTTACGTTTCCTCTGACAAACATTGGAGGGGCCAATCACTGGCGCGGGTGTGTCTGACACACGTGGACAAGGAGCACGTGTTGAAAGCTTGCCTCACTGAAAGCAAGAGTATTCACTCTTTCACAAACCCAACAGAGTTATTTCTGGAGTTCGTCTATTCATTCTCACCCAAGGTATTGACGACCATGTCGTGATGGATGCTGTCCTCGCCGCCGCTGATGTTAGCGGAGGTGATGGCAACGGGACCGGTGATGCTGACGATGTAGGCTAGGGCGCCGCAGTCTGGCACCCTGATGCAGATGCTTTCCTTGTTGCCTAGCAACTTGGCGGCTTCGCCCAGGCCCAGTCGCTGCAGCCACTCTCCTTTAGGAACGACGCAGCTGATACCTGTGTTATGGGGTGAGATGTGGAAAGAAATATAATACGTGTTTTTGGGTTTGACAATCGAACGCCATTATAGAAACACGAAAGTACCCAGCATGCTTTCACCGAAAGCTGCGTACGGCTGCCTAAATGGTTGGGTAAAAACGGTCATACACGTAAAAAGCCGTGGGAGTTTCAGCCTATAAACGAAGAAGAAGAAGAAGAACGCCATTATGTTTGACGCCTGATTCGAACTGTCACGCTTTAATTTGGAGATCTTTTATACTTGTTTTTTTCATTTCTCAAGCATACTCTTGCCAACTTATTATTTTTACAATATACAAAAAGCCCTCATGCAAAGCATTTAGCCCACCATTTCTTTAAAAAAAAAGTGTGTGCCGAAGGTGAAAAAAAAGTAGATGTCATATTTGCAGCAGCGAGTGGGAAATATGTGTTGACTAACATTGTTTTTTTATCATCATGTCTTTAAATTAGTTGTTTTATAAGCTACCGAATGGTTACGTATGTAATACTTGAAATACTTGCTTACACAAAATGTCTAACATTATTACACATCACAACACACACAAACCTCCAGGGTAGCATTTCCTCATGAAGTCCCACAGCAAAGCACTGAAGGGCGGTTTGGCGGCCTCCAGCTGGTCCAGCGTGGACAGACACAGACAGATGGGTTTCTCCGGGGGCCGGCCCTTCACGTGGTAGAGACGGGTAATGGATTCCGGGTGCCTGCATGAGGCGGCCAGAGCGTAGACCGTGTCAGTGGGAACCCCGACAACCTTGCCCACTGTGAGCAAGCCGGCGGCCTTCTGTAGGCTAGAGGCCTTGT
>NC_090249.1:2162570-2202570 GCF_037325665.1 Littorina saxatilis | reverse complement strand
TATACATTTTGACAGCTTTATGTTCGCGCGAAAACTTTAGCTCTTGCTGTTAAGGACAGAGATCCGACAGTTTTAAAAGTGCATAGATTGAGACCAAATTAAAACAAGAATACTCTCCATAGGGAACTTGAAAAACACATGATGGAAAAGATCACAAAGTTCGCCAGCCAGGTTAGGATCTGGCTTTGTCATTGGAGTTGATAATGTCGGTCATTTCCACGCGAGAGCTCTTGTTGTCATTGTCTGATTTGGCCTCCTGGAACAATTCGTCAACGTACTCTTTTGGCGTGCAGCCTTCTCGGAAGTACGCTATGCCACCTGAAATGGAAACAGCCAAATGTGATGTAGGCATGATCACCTAGGAGTTTGAATAACAGCAAGGGATTTAGGTTGTTGCGGAATTTAACATACTTTCTGAGACGAAATGAAGATACCTTAGAAATTGTGTAACCAATCATGCTCTCTCTTTATAGAACGAGAAAGAGAGACAGAGACAGAGACAGAGACATACACAGATAGATAGACAGACAGACAGACAGACTGACAGATTGACAGTGTTCAATTTCCTTACTTTCAACCGAGAGAGAGAAAGAGAGAGAGAAAGAGAGAGAGAGAGAGAGAGAAAGAGAGAGAGAAAGAGAGAGAGAGAGAGATAGACAGACAGCCAGACAGACAGACAGACAAACAGACAGACACACACACAGACAGACAGATATTGAAAATGTCCCATGTTCTCACTTTCGTCAATGTGGGAGAGAAAGAGAGAGACAGAGACAGAGACAGACAGAGAGAGACAGAGACAAAGAAAGACAGAGAGAGAGAGAGAGAGACAGAGAGAGACAGAGACAAAGAAAGACAGAGAGAGAGAGAGAGAGACAGAGACAGAGAGAGAGAGAGATGATGATGATGATCATGATGGAACTTTATTTTACAAGGATATAGGTTTAAGAATACGCCTTTCAGAGAGAGACAGAGACTGATTGAAAATGTTTCAGCTCCTTACTTTCATCAATGTGGGTGCAGTCCACAACGGTAGAAGCCACAGTTTCGTTGGAATCGCCGTCACACACTATAGCGTCCAGCTTGTCACCTGATAACACCACATGAAAACAAACACGTTTAATTAGATACGACATCGATTGCAAAAACAAAGGCCTTTCTTCGTGACCCTTCCCATCGGGAAAAAAACCACCTTGGCACGAACGTGCGAATAACGGCTTCACGTAAACATATTCTGTCTCTTTTTTTGTATGTCGAGGAAATGACAAAGAATGTCGAGAATAGAGTTTGTCTCGGTGACTTAAATGTATAGTCATATCAGCAGAGAAAAAATACTCGCACGGTCATCGCCAGGCTGTACAAGTATCAGTGTTGTATCTCATTAAAGTACTACACAAGGCCAATACACTTAGCAAACAATAACATAAACATTTTATCACGAGAAAAAATTAGATTATGTCATTTATAAATGTGTCATCTAACTTTTAAGATATAAAAAGGGCAATGGATAAGATTTGTCCACTTTATACCAACATTTCAGTTTCAATGGGTCACGTGACAATCTCCTTGCCAGAATTTCAGCAATTTTCAGATTTTGATAAATGTCTAGCCTAAACTCGGAATTCCCTTTTTTTTTGAGGGGTGGGGAGGGGGGTGGGGTAAGATTTGTCACAGTTAGCACTTAACTCATTCCGTCCATCATCATTTTTTTTTTACATATAGTCAAGTTTTGTTTTACATTTAGTAACATTTTGACAAAATGGTTTTGGTTTTATTTTTGCTTTGCTTTTTTTTTTACTTTTTCTTTTTTCTGTTCTTTTGTGTGTTGCTCATATTCTTCAGAATTAACACTAAAACCACGACTGACCGAGTGTGGTGATGACCATGGAGTGGTGAGTGCTGTCCTCAGCACCGCTGATGTTGGCCGAAGTGATGGCGATGGGTCCGTGCAGACTGACCATGTAGCACAGCACGGAGCAGTCGGGCACACGGATACAGATGCTCTCCGCCGTGCCCACGTACTGTATGGCCTCTCCAAGGCCTAGTCGCTTCAGCCAGTCTCCCTTCGGTACAACACAACTGATTCCTGAAACAAAACGACACAAGAGGTTTGAAAACACCACTAAAAACTTTCATGAAAAAATGTCATCATTCATGGGAAACAGTAATAGGAAAGTTTATTATGAAACTTTAGTGGCAAGCTTTCTTTGAAAAGTTTCATAGAAACTTTCATGCAAAACTTTCATATTGGAATTTCATATAGAAACTTTCATGCGAAACTTTATATGAACAAATTTCATGGAAACTTTCATGGGAAACTGTAGTAGGAAATTTGACTATGAAACTTTAGTGGGAAACTTTCATGGATAACTATCATGAAAACTTTCTTGGAAAACTTTCATGAAACACTTTTTTGCAAAACTTTCATGGAAAACTTTCATGGGACAAAACCGTTCATGAAAAACGTTCATGGAGAAAACTTTCATGGAAGTTTTAAAGTGTTTGAAGCAAACTGTTGTCTCTCCTTTACACTTAGTGATTCTGTACGTACCTCCTGGGTAGCACCTCCTCATGAAGTTCCACAGCAGAGGACTAAACGGGGGGTTGGCGGCCTCAAGCTGGTCCAGGGAAGACAGACACAGACAGATGGGCTTCTCCGGGGGCCGGCCCTTCACGTTGTACAGACGGAGAATGGACTCTGGGTGCTTGCAGGAGGCTCCGATAGCGTAGACGGTGTCTGTTGGCACGCCGACCACTTTGCCTTCGTCGAGCATGCGCACAACTCGCCGGAGGTTGGAGGAACGCCGGGAAGAGAAGAGCGCGCATGGGTCGCCGCCGTTGTCGGTAATCTTTTCCTGTGAAATTTGAATAGTGCGTTTTGTGTCATCACTTATGAAACATTTCAGTACACATACGTCATTGTAAATATAATGAGGCATGGATTCCATATAAGCACTTTCAGAACGCCCTTCGCAAAAATTGCAGGACGTTATCAAAATTGAAACGTGCCACATTAACGTCAGAAGATGCACACACAAACAGAGTGACTGTCACCACAGTCAAGTAAAATTTAAACCCTGACAAAAATGTTACTTTTTCTTCCCGTTTCCATAGTGCTGATACAAAGATACAAATCAAGGGCCAGTTATGACAACAAAAATTTGCTTTAACTAAATGTGGCAAAGGGGAATACTGGGCCGAGTTGCACGACAAAGTGACCAACCGGGTGAGAGTCAGTCGCGGTGTTGGATTGGTTGAAATTGAGATTTGTTGTGATTTCAACTAATCAGATCCCGCGGTTTCTTCTCACCCGTTTGGGTGGCACCCAATTTTGCTTGGTGCATCTCAGCCCTGATCTCTAATTTCTTCTCACTTTGCTTTTGGAAATGATTCAAGCGTGCAATGACGTTTTTGTTTTTGAGTTTATCTGATGTCATTATTCCAAACCTGATGGTCCTATCCTTACCACTAAAATGGGTTCTCCAACAGGAATGCAGTTTGCCATGAGCGTTGTGTTGATTATCTCAGCCGCAGCTGCGTACATGGCAACGACACCTGCAAATAAAGTCAGGACGAGAATATAAACGTCTTCATCTTGAATACTAATGTTTGCTAAACAGTATCAATGTATCTAAGAACATCAATCAATCAATCAATCAATATGAAGCTTATATCGCGCGTATTCCGTGGGTACAGTTCTAAGCGCAGGGA
The DNA here is from genome assembly GCF_037325665.1 of Littorina saxatilis. Lineage (NCBI taxonomy): Eukaryota > Metazoa > Mollusca > Gastropoda > Littorinimorpha > Littorinidae > Littorina > Littorina saxatilis. The sequence goes on along the minus strand of NC_090249.1, from coordinate 2,198,859 downwards.
TTTATTTTTTTATTTTTTTTATTTTTATTTTATGCAATTTATATCGCGCACATATTCAAGGCGCAGGGATTTATTTATGCTGTGTGAGATGGAATTTTGTTTACACAATACATCACGCATTCACATCGGCCAGCAGATTGCAGCCATTTCGGCGCATATCCTACTTTTCATGGAACACTTGCAACATATTAAGACACAACAAATAAACAAATACCAGCAATACCTTGGGGAAGCTTAATTAATATCGGTAGATAGGACCTCTAACTGTATTCAATTAAAAAGCTTATTACTTTCACATATCAAAGAATATAAGTATGATGCAGTAAAATACAAGAACGGTGTCCAAAATTGACTCTCTCTCTCGCTCTCTCTCTCTCTCTCTCTCTCTCTCTCTCTCTCTCTCTCTCTCTCTCTCTCTCTCTCTCTCTCTCTCTCTCTCTCTCTCTCTCTCTCTCTCTCTCTCTCTCTCTCTCTCTCTCTCTCTCTCTCTCTCAACAGTCCACCATGCAGTTATGTCCTTGAACACATAAATAAATGTACACAAAATAAATCGAATTTCAAACAAAAATCGCTTTTCGCCACGATTGTACACTGCCAATATTCCATACGTATACAAAGCTTGCTACCGTGCAACAACGTCCTTGGATATTCTTGAACATTAGCAATGGTAGTTTACACGGGAATAAGGGCATCTTTCAACACAGACACCTACCTGCCAGTATTCCAGTGACGAGGATCATCCAAGCAGGCTCCCTGTTGTACATGGTGACGGCCTGAGCGATACAACACAGCTCCATGAAGAGGGCAAAGGGCATCCACACTTTGTGGAAGGTCGGGGTCATTGCCATAGCAACAGTCCAAAGCACCAGCACCGTGATGGAGGCGCCTTGAAGGTTCACGGCCAATGCAGCTGGAAAAAGTAATAAGTTATTACAATTTTTTTTTTAATTTCACGGCTGTGTTAAACACGTTGACTGAATGGTTTATAACGCTGTTAAACACGTTGACTGAATGGTTTATAACGCTGTTAAACACGTTGACTGAATGGTTTATAACGCTGTTAAACACGTTGACTGAATGGTTTATAACGCTGTTAAACACGTTGACTGAATGGTTTATAACGCTGTTAAACACGTTGACTGAATGATTTATCACGCCTCAGCGAACAAAACACAAACGGTAAAGACTTTGAAACTCAAGGCTGATGAGGAAAGTGGCCCAAATGGCCCAGAATGACGCCAACACCGTCATGACAAAGGCTTGGATCAGCGTACGAGTTCTTTTAAGAGTTATTACAATTTACAGAAAAAAATACAGCGAACAAAACCCCAAAAACTGTGTTTAAACTCACGGCTGGTGAGTAAGGTGGCCCAAATGACCCAGAATGACAAAACCACCATCATGCGTACACTTTTGCCCAAGGTTTGAGTTTTTCTCCAAAACAAAACACAAACCGACAGAAAGAGTTACTTTTCTTGTCAAAATTCACGGCTGATATAAAGTGGCCCAAATAGCCCAGAATGAGGCAAGCACTATCGTAACGTACGCTTTTGGCAGAGTTACGAGTTCTCTCAGAAACTGCCCACAATGAGCTTAGGTCAGCTTTCGAGTCCGTTAGGAGTTATCAAAAATTAAACAAAACAAATAAGCGAGAGAAAAAAAAGAACTTTGTCAAACTCACGGCTGATGAGGAAAGTGGCCCAAATGGCCCAGAATGACGCCAGCACCGTCATGACGTACGCCTTGGCCAGCGTACCGGCCGCGTAGGCCAGACGGGCAGCGTACAGGTGCATGAATACGCCGGCCACCAGGATCCATGAGATGGGTAACACGCCGTTACTGGCCTCCAGGGCGGACAGACAGATGAGGGCCACGGAGCTGCCCACCCAGCCCAGAGTGTCCACCGTCTTGAGGTCCATGGTGATCTCTTCCGTGTAGTCGTTCTTCTTGTTGGACGGTCTGAGGACAAGACAAGACAATGGTTTATTGCCTTATAGGCCATTGGCCCATGGAAAGAGGGTAATATAGACAATGACAACCTAATTTTCGTAAAACTTAAAGCTTGGAAATCAGACGCATCTAAAGACAATTTCGCAAGATAGGTTCCGAGCAGTTGGAAAGGAATCATCCATGTGCGTATGGAGACCAAGAGTACGGAAGAGTTGTCAGGGACACCGACGTTTTAAAGATGTTTTGCCATTCATGAAACGTGACTGGTACGTATGCGCACTAGGGGCATGTTGAGAGTAATCACAGATTTTATCTCCACGGGTCCCAAATTAACTCAAATTAATTGGGGTCGACGTACTAGTAAATGCAACTTTTTGTTTTGTCAATAACTTAACGTTTCAATAACCTACAATTCTTGTTTTTTCATACAGATTTATAAAAAGAATATTAAAACAAAGATCGCAGGAGCAACCATTTTCCGACCAACTCATTTAAGATGATACTCACTGGAAGCGAGACATGATGCGGTCCAGAAACTTGGTCAAGGTGACCTCGTTGACCAGCTCACTGCCCAGCCACATGACGGGCTTCTCGGCGATGGAGTTCTCCAGGTGTGCCATGCCCAGGTAGAGACTAACGATGGCCAACACGGCGGCAGGTACACCAAAGGTAAAGTTGTGGGCAAAGACTGGGATGTGGTCCACAGACATGATGGCCACGAAGACGAAGTAAAGGTTGTAGAAGAACACCACCTGTGGGAGATGAAACGCAGATGTGAAATAGTGTTTATGCTGTAAATACTGCTTAATGGCTAACGACACAGAGTGGACGCCTCTTTTTCTGACTCTCTATTTGTGAAGGTGAGATCTCTGATGTCAAAAGCGAAACAAAGTTGGAGAAACCGTCATAATGTCACAAATAGTGACACATAAAAAGTCTATTATTTATTTCGCATTTCTCCCCATAAATTCACAATGAATTTCGAGAACGCTATGGAAAAAACCCTTGTAAGGTCATCGCTAGGCTTTGCATGTATCGGTATCATATCTCATTAAAATGAGCAGAGTCCTCACATACCCTGCCTTCTTCACTCTGTCATAACTTCTTTTTACATTTTGTCAAGTTTTGACTAAATGTTTTAACATAGAGGGGGAATCGAGACGAGGGTCGTGGTGTATGTGTGTGTGTGTCTGTCTGTCTGTGCGTGTGTGTGTGTAGAGCGATTCAGACCAAACTACTGAACCGATCTTTATGAAATTTGACATGAAAGTTCCTGGGAATAATATCCCCAGAGGTTTTTTCGTTTTTTCGATAAATACTTTTGATGACGTCATACCCGGCTGTTTGTAAAAGTTGAGGCGGCACTGTCACACCCTCATTTTTCAATCAAATTGATTGAAATTTTTGTAAAGCAATCTTCGATGAAGCCTAGACTTCGGTATTGCATTTCAGCTTGGTGGCTTAAAAATTAATTAATGACTTTGGTCAATAAAAATCTGAAAATTGTAATAATTTTTTTTATATAAAACGATCCAAATTTACGTTCATCTTATTCTACATTATTTCGTGATTCCAAAAACATATAAATATGTTATATTTGGATTAAAAACAAGCTCTGAAAATTAAAAATTTAAAAATTATGATCAAAATTAAATTTCCGAAATCGATTTAAAAACAATTTCATCTTATTCCTTGTCGGTTCCTGATTCCAAAAACATATAGATATGATATGTTTGGATTAAAAACACGCTCAGAAAGTTAAAACGAAGAGAGGTACAGAAAAGAGTACTATGCAGCACAGCGAAACTACTACCGCGCTGAACAGGCTCGTCAGTTTCACTCCGTTATGCACAAGCGGCGGACTACGGTCATTGTGAAAAATGCAGTGCGTTCAGTTTCATTCTGTGAGTTCCACAGCTTGACTAAATGTAGTAATTTCGCCTTACGCGACTTGTTCAGTTTTCATACAGTTCTCTCTCATCACCCAAAAAACCCAAAGCACCAACCCTGGCAAAGATGATGGAGGAGAAGGTGATGACGATGAGGAGGAAGATGATGGCCCACTGCCCGTAGAAATTGATCCGCCACACCAGCGCCACATTCTGGAAGCCGTCCAGCGACATGAAGAGCTGCAGGATGCCACGTGACATCCAGAACACGAAGTACACAGCGAACTGCACGGCGTGGAAAAAGTCGTGACGCAGAAAGGCGTAGAATGACGCCAGGATGTGACACAACACGCTGAACAGGAACATGGCCATGGCAGGACGGAAATCCTGTGATAAAGACAGGAATGTTTGATGAAAATGTCACGGAAAATGAAGTAGTAGGGTTTCAGGATGTGACAAAGTGTACATGAACAGGAACATAACCTCGGAAAAAGACGCAAAAACGACAACTAACTTTAAACTATCAAAAAATAACAAAAAAGGCTTGTCAACAATCTTCTATTTCCGCTGCAGATAAAACACCAGCAAAACGAAATAAAATGAAAACACACATTACCAGATAATGTTCGACTGTGTTTAAGATTCTTAATATAAAGCAGCCAGAATACGAACTGAAATTCAACGCAACACACTGCAGAATATCTCTTCAAACGAACGTTTGTACATACCCAGAGATGGGTTTTTGTATGTGTTTTTTGTGTGCACAAACGCTATTCTTATTCTTGTATTGTATTGCTACATATTTAAAGCATTTTTTCAACAAAATCTATTTCTTCAACACTCAAAACTTACCTGGAAGTAACCAAGGTGATGGAAGACGAGAACAGCCGCGGGAACGACGTTGCCAAGATAACCCATACCCATGGGTTCTGCATAAATGGTGTTCTTCTTCCTCTCGATCCTCCTGGCGGAGGCGCTTGCTGTGGTTGGTACCAGCAAGGGATCAAAGATGGCGTTTCCAAAACCCGGTAGAATGTACCGCTGACTCACTCCCTGAGAAAGATGCAGAAACCATTTGATCGTGCAAAATGAAATCGATATGACTCTCGGCATTTTTCGATTGAAGAAGTAACGTCTTACTGAGCTAAGTTCTTATTTTTGTTTCTTCTTTTTTTTCAGTCATATTTGTATGTCCGTCCATTTCAAAGACTGTGATATCGACGCTCTAGAGAATGTTTTATTTTGTTAATCCTTATAACACACACACACACACACACACACACACACACACGCACACACACACACACACACACACACACACGCACACACACACACAAACACACACACACACACACACGAACGCACGCACGTACACACACACACGGAGCCCCCCCCCCACACACACACACACACACACACATGCATTTTAATCAAGGTCCGATATGACGTCAGCAAGGACTCACCTTCAACGTCATGACAATGACAGCATAAAAACTGCTGAGGACGATGATGATCTCAAAGCCGGCCGCCACCCGTCGCCCCCACAGAAAGAAGGTGCCCACACACTCAAAAATCAGGGCGCATAAAATGGCGATGAGCACAGGAGGCATGAGGTAATTCACTGTGATGGCGCACAGACACAGTACCACGGACACCAGCATGAACCCTGAAACAACAGATTGCTACAGTTCAGTAACCACACAATTTAAAGACACCGATGTACCCCCTAAATCGACTTCTCAAACATTTTGCTAATTATAATAGTTTGCTGTATCATAATGTCTGTCCGGTCGATTTCTCTAAAAACATTTAACACACTGTGAAAATATTACAGGAAAAATATTAGCGAAGTCCATTTTTGGAGTCAATCGGTGTCTGTTTTTAATTGCTGACATAGTATGCGGAAAACCAGGGCGCACACAAAATGCGATGTGTACAGGAGGCATGAGGTATTTCACCGTGATGACACACCGACTTAGCACCATTTAAACCAGCATGAACCCTGACAGAACAGACGGGTAGGCTACAGGTCAGTATCCACAGAATTTAGGGTGATGGCACATTATGCAGAAGACCAGGCCGATGTGCACAAGAAATTTACGAAAAAAAATAGTCTGTTTACAGTATCCCGACCGACCCTATTTTTTTCGTGCGACCCTAGACTTTTTTTTGGCATTTGGGGGAGAAAAAAAAAGATTCTTTGTTTTTTGGCAAAATAACTTAAAAATATGGTTTTTTGGAGAGAAAAAAATAAATTAAAAAATCCCGACCTACCGACCCTATTTTTTTTGCCTATGTTACCGTAAACAGACTTTTCTTTTGTTTGCCTAATCTTAAATATGTCATGTTGAAACATAGAACGAAACACGTCACTCACCCAGCAGCCCCGGCATGATGCCACGACTGAGGTCTTCAGCCTGGAGGAAGGGGGTGAGGATGTGGTTGACCCCCACCACTGACCACAGGGCAGCGAACACCACGTAGGCTGTGCCGGTCAAGTGCTCGAACCGTCGGAAGCACAGGAAGCCCGCTATCAGCTGTAGAAACCCTCCGAATATGATCAGATGAGCGCCTGCAACAGATAGAGAAGAACTGTTTAAACAAGTCGCGTAAGGCGAAAATACAACATTTAGTCAAGCTCAGTCGAACTCACAGAATGAAACTGAACGCATTGCATTTTTTCCGCAAGACCGTACACTCGTAGCATCGTCTGTCCACTGCTCGTGGCAAAGGCAGTGAAATTAACAATCCAGAAAAGCGCGGTAGCGGTTGCGCTGAGGAGGATAGCACGCTTTTCTATATCTCTATTCTTTTTAACTCTCTGAACGTGTTTTTAATCCAAACATATCATATCTATATGTTTTTGGAATCAGGAACCGACAAGGAATAAGATGAAATTGTTTTTAAATCGATTTCGGACATTTATATTTAATCATAATTCTTATATTTGTACTTTTCAGAGCTTCTTTTTAATCCGAATATAACATATTTATATGTTTTAGGAATCAGAAAATGATGAAGAACACAAAAAACGTAACTTTGGATCGTTTTATAAAAAATACTTTTAATTACAATTTTCAGATTTTTAATGATCAAAGTCATAATTAATTTTTAGCCTCCAAGCTGAAATGCAATACCGAAGTCCGGCCTTTGTCGAAGATTGCTTGGCCAAACTTTCAATGAATTTGATTGAAAAATGAGGGTGTGACAGTGCCGCCTCAACTTTTACAAAATGCCGGATATGACGTCATTAAAGACATTTATCGAAAAAATGAAAAAAGGTCTGGGGATATCATACCCAGGAACTCTCATGAAAAATGTCATAAAGATCGGTCCAGTGGTTTACTCTGAATCGCTCTACACACACACACACACACACACACACACACACACACACACACACACACACACACACACACACACACACATACACCACGACCCTCGTCTCGATTCCCCCTCTATGTTAAAAGGGAAAGAGTTTTGGTGTTTACGAGGCTGTACCAATAAATGTAGACGGACGAATGCAAAAGGACAAAAAGATATAAACAAATTTGGAGAAACTGACGAACAGACAACAGAAGCACTCCGCAGCCAGTGCCAGAGACACAGCAGTGAAGGGAGGCAACAATATTACTGACAATCAGGGATGACGGGTGGGGGGGGGGGGGTGGGGGGGCTGGAGTAGTAAAGGGAGGGAACGTGTTACCAAAGTCCCCACAATATTGCTGACAATAATAGATATGGTGCTGACACACCTTTGCTGTGAAACCCAACTCCTGTGATATGAGAGGGTAAATTTACATAGTGCAATATCATATTTGATTGTATCCCTTTTATGTTTTATGTTTTATGTGTGTCGTCCTATACAATTGTTGTTATAATCGTTTACAGGCAGGCAGGGTGTGCCGAAGAAAAATGTCCATTTTTATGTAATATTTTAATGGACAATAAAGTGCTGTTATTGTTATTGTTATTGTTATTGTTATTGTTATTACGAGTAAAGGACGGGCAGACTACAGAAGCACTCACCTGCTATGGCCAGCGAGACGGTAGAGAAGGGAGGGAACAGACTACAGAAGCACTCACCTGCTATGGCCAGCGAGACGGTAGAGAAGGGAGGGAACAGACTACAGAAGCACTCACCTGCTATGGCCAGCGAGACGGTAGAGAAGGGAGGGAACAGACTACAGAAGCACTCACCTGCTATGGCCAGCGAGACGGTAGAGAAGGGAGGGAACAGACTACAGAAGCACTCACCTGCTATGGCCAGCGAGACGGTAGAGAAGGGAGGGAACAGACTACAGAAGCACTCACCTGCTATGGCCAGCGAGACGGTAGAGAAGGGAGGGAACAGACTACAGAAGCACTCACCTGCTATGGCCAGCGAGACGGTAGAGAAGGGAGGGAACAGACTACAGAAGCACTCACCTGCTATGGCCAGCGAGACGGTAGAGAAGGGAGGGAACAGCATGTTCTCCACCGCGACCGTCAGACCCGCCATGATGTTTGCGATGAGACCCAGTGCTCCAGGCTCCGCGTACAGGATGGAGGCAAAGTCCTCTGGCGATGGTTCCAACGGCGCGATGCCGCTGTCCATTGTCATTCCCGCCATGATGGCGTTCTTTGCGTTACATCAACCACGTCTGAAACAGGACAAAATGGACGTCTGTGAGTAAACCCTGGAGAAAGAGTGGTTATACACAGCGTACATGATGGACGCAAAGTCCTCTGTTATCGTGTCCGCCCTGGTGGCGTTTATGTGTCACATTAACCACGTCAGAAGCAGGAACGAATGGAAGTCTGTCATTAAACCCTGGAGAAAGAGTGGTTATAAGCTGCGACCAGGATGATGGCAAAGGCAGGACTGAATCCAGCGGAGCTATGCCGCTGTCCGTTGTTATTCCCGCCATGATGGCGTTCTTTGTGTTACATCAACCACGTGTGAAACAGGAAGTCTGTCAGTTAACGATGACAAATGGGTTTTTTTAACGGCCTCACGGTTAAACAGGCAAGGACAGAGACGCGGTGTCTTTACCTCTGTCCATTCCATGAAATGACGTTGTCCTTTAATTAGGATGGACTTACCAGTCGTGATGGGACCCCTCCGTGTTGTCAGTGTAAGGACAACTAGCATGATGCGGGTCCGGATGAAAACCAGAAACTCCAACCCCGTCGCCCTCAACCAGAGAGAGAAATGAAGTTGTACGCCCTCACGGCAAAGCCATTAGGGGCATGACATTGTGATTGTAAGACGGGGAAACCCCTCAGCCTTTCCAGCACTCAACACTCTTAACACACACATCGCGTCAGCCTTTCCTTTTTCTCTCATATCCCCCCGCCCCACCCCACCGCTTCCCTCCGCCCCCATGCATCCCCCTTCCCTCCGTCGCTCCCGAAGCTAGTCTCACAATGCAGCCCTACAAGAAAGGACGACTCAGCAAAGTATCGCATGGACCATTTTAGCTTGTGATCATGAACAAGATAAAGGACGACTCAGCAAAGTATCGCATGGACCATTTTAGCTTGTGATCATGAACAAGATAAAGGACGACTCAGCAAAGTATCGCATGGACCATTTTAGCTTGTGATCATGAACAAGAGAAAGGAGTAACCTTTTTTTTTAAATCCATTTGTGATATCACCGATCTGTTTAATCTCCCCAACCTTTTGGATCCCCACGCAAAGAACACCATCACAAAACATCGTATGGATTGTCTTAGTTTCTAAACCGGAGAAAAACAAGCAAATAAACAGCATATCTTCCCGCTAAAACTATTTTGCAACGGCGTGCAAAACTACAGTTGTTGTAATCACAAACAGTCTTCTTACAAAACACTCACGCGTTGCTTAAAACAAAAAGGTAAATAGCATAGCAAAAGTAAAAGTAAAGGAGGTTATTATTAAGGAACAGTACGCCTGTTGTTGTGTCTTTTCGAACATGTTGTGGAAAAAGAGATGCTATATAAAGCTATTATTCTATATCACAAAGAATGTTTTGAACTATTATTCTATATTACAAAGAATGTTTTGAACTATTATTCTATATTACAAAGAATGTTTTGAACTATTATTCTATATTACAAAGAATGTTTTGAACTATTATTCTATATCACAAAGAATGTTTTGAACTATTATTCTATATCACAAAGACGGGTTTAAAAACCTGTACTTGAGACAATGCAGCATTTACTACACTGCAAAAGAATTTACAGAAAACATCACACTTAGAAAGGTCTTTTCTTCTGTTTAAAAGCCCTCACATTCAAAAATGTGAATGCGTGTCTGTCTTTCAAAACAGCATACAAAATTGTAAACGCGTGCTCTTCTCACGACAAAACGACATTCAAAATTGTAAATTCCTGTAATGTTTCATTACAAAACAACTGTTCAAAAGACCAATGTATTGTATAATAAAAGAAGCACAATAGTTCAAAAGACTAAAGGTAAAGTAGAACAGACAAAGCATGGCTAAGTTTCAAAGACTTTGTCTTCCTGTCAGTGTTTGGGTTGCGTTAGTGTCCGGTCCTTTGTTTCCTTCTCATCTAGTAACGGGTTGGGGGGGGGGGGAGGAGGGGGGAGGGGGCCTGAGGGTTAAAAACAACTCCCTTCTACCTTTGCAATGCATGGCCATTGCCTGTGCGGGGTTATTTGGTGCACTGGTCAAATGTCAGCCTCTTCGTGTCTATTGCTAATTCTCTGATTGTCTATCTGTTTGTCTGTATGTCTGGCTGTCTGTTTGTCTGTTTGCCTGTCTGTCTGTCTGTCTGTCTGATTGTCCGTCCGTCTGTCTCTCTTTGTCTTTCTCTGTCTCCCTCTGTTTCTCTGTCTCTGTCTCTGTCTCTCTTTGTCTCTGTCTGTCTCTGTCTCCCCCACACACACACACACACACACACACACATACACGTACGCCCAAGCACGCACGCCCACACGCACCCACACACACACACACACACATACACACACACACACACACACACACACATACACACACACACACACACACACACACATACACACACACACACATACACACACACACAGACACAGAGACACACACACACACGCACAAACTGACGCACACACACACACACACACGTACACACAACCCACATATCTCTGTCTCTCTGTCGTTGGCACTTCATGTATTTTTGGTTCCTTTTTGCTGACTTCGAAAGAACGATTATAAAACGCAAAGATAATCAACGGTATCGAAAAACGGTACTCATGTTTTTTTTATTACTCGTTTACAAATTAGGAAAACAAGCTGCGCTTCTTGTCAGCAAAGTATAATGCTAAAACAAACAAAAAGTACCACCAGGAGTAAAAAAAATTGATGATTTAAAACCGTTTATCCTACATACGTGAGAGAGACACTCGTGAGATAATAATCGTTCAAATCACACGTGTGTACATCATGTAAATGAGGTCATGTCAAGCAAGTCTGGCAGGGACCTGTTTTTTCATTGCTTATGATGCCAAAGTTACCGAGACAAACGTCATTATAGAAAAAAAATTGCGCTCGCTAATTACCCTCGATGAATTTTTAGAACTAACACGTTACGCCACACTTTCAAAGTGACGTTTCTTTGCTTTGACGTAATAGATTGCACGAGGCTTTGGAAGAGATCGAGGTTCCAAAACAAGCGTCTTCAATTTAGCTGCCTCGACTGCAGGACATTTTCAGTCAAATACACGTAAGTACTGTAACAGTATGCAGGATAAACAGACTACTGCATGGCTTGCTGTGTCGTACCAGATTTACACTCGTTGCTTTTTTCAAATAGTGAACAGCTCGCTTTCGCTCGCAGTTCAATATTTAAAAAAAAGAACTGGTGTAAATCTGGTAGGACACAGCAAGCCATGTAGTATTCTCTGTAAGCCTTATAAACATACAGTGGAACCTTACTTTACAGATCCTCAAAATCTGTGATAATCCGGTCTTAAAAAGAAAGGGGTGTTATGCATGTTATTGATTAAAAGCCCCACAATGATGTGCTTGGCAAATAAAAAAAATAAAATACAAATTTTTTTAAAAAGGGGGTCTTAAGACGGGGGTATATTTACAGAGGTTATGAACAGAAAGTCTGATAAACAGAGTCAGAAAGTCTGATAAAGAGAGGTTCCAGTGTATCAATGAACCTTGATGAAAACAAAAACGTCTTCGTAGTTGTGTGACTGAAAGACTTGCTTGACATTAATTATAGTCTGTACCACGCTGACCAGCGAATAAAAATGTGGAGCTGCAGCAAACAAAAAATTAAAAATGGATTAAAAATAAACATCTTAATGAACCAAGAATACAATCAGCACACAGTTTCCCCTATCTGTTAGAGAGAAAAAAAACTCACGCACACATACTTTTCAACGAAAAGTAAAATCGAACATCAACAACAAAAACAAAATGCACGAGTTTCCACGTACAAACCACTTCCCGTGCGTTGATGTTTACACGCAGTCTAATTTCTTACGGATTACGTCCCTTTTGACAACGGGACGCTAATGTTTCAACGTGTTAAAACACAGCGTGGGGTCTCTTAGATGTTAATGAGGAAGCAAAAGTTAATAGCAGTGACAGACTTAGTGTGCACAGCTGAACACGCAAATATTTACTACTGTCACAACTGCCCCAAAAATGTGTTGTTTTGTATGTCAACATTCAAGTTTGTTTATATCTAAGCGGTACTGAGCATGATCAAGCCTTTGTGGGTTAAATCACAGAAAGATCTTGAACTATGATGAACAAGTTGACGACCTCGACAAATGTTCAAATCTTTTCTTTAAAGTTATAGAAATGCTGTAACTGACACGTCGTACTATGTATGACGTATAGTGTCTAACATATCTGGTTATAGACATGACGATAAATAAAAGAAACTAGCGTCACTATGCAAGACAAAGTCGTGAGGCTATAACACACACAAATACAAAGTCGTGAGGCTATAACACACACAAATACAAAGGCGTGCAAAGCGTTTATAAGAAACTATAATGAAGGAGAAGAAGAAATCGACTTTTCGGAAGAAAACAAGCAAACATTTGAATCGTTCCAAATAATGTAATTGGAATACATGATCTACATAAGAGTGAAAGAAATAGGCACAGACAAAAATGAAAAGAAACAAACTAAAGTTAACGTTACTCACCAAAAATGTTACCAGCAGAAACACAGCCTCAAACAAGTCACAGCATACCACGCAGGCGTGGCTGTCGCCACGAGAAGTATGAAACTAAAACTACCAGCTCTGTCTTAGCAAACTGGAGATACAGACAGAAAAATCGCGCTTAATCACTCGGATGATTTCATCTTGAATGAACAATGACCGAACCTGCCTTTGATTAACCGTGACATCATGTGTGCATCAAGAATTGTGTCACTGTGCGTTAGTTAATTGTTACGCCGTCAAAAAATGATGCACCATCATGCAAGCGATGTTGGTTTAATCCGTAAACACCTATTGTGGTTAAGACCAATGTACTGACAAGTAATTCAGTACACAACTTAAAGTCCTATCGTTCGTTGTCTTCGTTTGAAGGTGTTACCGCCGGTGATCGTCGGAGGAGACTGATTATGCCAGTAGGGGGGAGAGGAGAGAGTGCGCGCTACTTAAGGCTCTTTCTCACATCCTGTTTCGCTGCGACGCGTAACTGCTCACATATCATTAGGCCCCCACCAGTTCGACTCGATGAGTCGACCAAGACCAAAATCTCCAACAAGTCAGAGGGAAAAAAATTCGAACCGTACTCATACAGCACATTCCAGTGACGTCAGAACAAAAGAGCAAACATCCTATGAATTGAGCATAGAAATAGTTGAATGGAACAAAAAGGACATTTCAAACGGACCTTCCGGGTGCGTGCCCAGCGCGAAGCTCGGTTTAACCACACGACTGGCTTAACACCAGGGAACGTCCAAAGTGAAGGCGGGGAGGCGTGACGATTGCTACTTCTACCGTTACCATTCAATGCAAGACAGCATGGACGGAAAAGTAGGCCCGCCCAACAATAATTGTCAGGTCACGGAGAAGCAGACATAAAGTGCATACCAGGTGAGTTTCTGGAATAGCTTCTTTTATACACGTTTCTAGTTCCACAAGCGTGTTTCTGTCATTCGGTCACTGGCTGCGTCTGCGTGCGCTTTGGGGTTTTTTTTGGTCGCAGACACCGGGTCACCCGTTATCGCTCGCGTTATCCGATTGGATTCTTCCGGGTATCTAGGTTTCTGAGTGCGGGTGCTGGGGTCATTACATTTCATGGGGGCTTTCGATGGGAAAATATTTAATTTTCTCATGTCTGATTGGTCGCCGAAGAAGAAAGAACCGGATACACTTAATCTGCTGTTATCTACGTCCGTTGGAATCGGTGGCAAAAATGATAATCCATCTCCTGCACACCCCCCCCCCCCCTTCTCTACCTTGTTCTCTCCCACCCCTCCCTCCGTTCAAGTGCCTCCTTAAATGTAACCCCTCGGCAAAGTCATATAGTGCAGGATCCTATGACTATCAAATTTGTACGAGAATTCTGTAGTGTGTGTGTCCGGCACTTTTGCCCCTCCCCCTTTTCACTTGACCACGCCCCACTCTCGAACTGGACGAGGGGAGGCGTTGAAAGAAAAAAAGCTGACAGTGTGACAACCGAACTCGTTTCAGTTTCGTCTCGACAGTACGTGTGCGAGAGTGACTGCCGGAAGATTACACAGGTAAGCTCCCCTGCTAGTTTATAACTGATGTCCTGCTGCTTGCTATTGAATGTGTATGACAAGTCACTTTAGGCGTGGACTGTCTTGTATGTCTGTGTCTTCTTCTGCAACAAGGTTTTATTACGTGTAAGTAGCTGTTTGTTTTTTCATCATATGTACTCGGTGTTGCCTTTTACTGGCGAATCTGAAGAAATGAAATTCACGTCACTTTTGAATCGTTTAATATTTGCTGTCTGAGTCTTTCGCTTTTCGGTTTTAGATTTTTCAAGTTTGATTTGTAGGTGCTGCGTTTCAGATGCAAACTATGGATTAACTTATTTCAGTTTTAACTGAATCTAAATCGTCTTAAACAAAAATAACAAGTGTATCAACCTGACGAGTTCCAGTTCCTAATGATTGCCACAGATTAGTTTTAAAGTAAAAAACAAAAACAAACAAAGAGTTAAAAAGAACTATTGTGAATTGAACATGTAATCAACAAATTCCTCACATTCTCGTACTCGAACAACCAATTTAACTCCACGTTTCATGATGATTAAGGCGTTTTTAACACAACGAAGCATGAGATGTGTTTTGGGTCATTGTTTCCGTGTAGCCACTGCAAGCCTTCATTGTCCGCGGGAAGCAGTCTGACATCATGCACTGACTATTGCCCGGCGGGTCAGTCTGATCTGATTTGTCCACGACAGATTCATTGTGCAGTCAGCTGCCCCGGCGGAGGATGGTTTATTCGAAACTGTGATCGTTTCGGAAAGACTTAATTTTTCTTTGATGTTTGCGACGTCTTGTTTCAGCTTGTTTTTTTGATGGGCAAAAGTAAGATATGTCGTTCTGAGCAATATTTACACGTACAAATCTGAGATAAACCGGGTTTATAAAAAAAAATGTGTGAGTCTTTCATTTTCAAATGAATGACAGGTTTGTTGGGTGGTTTTTTTGTGCCATATTCCGCTATTAAATGTTCTCGACATTGTTGAATTAAGTTCGTCGTTTCTGACGCCAGAAATGTAGAACGAAACTTGGAAAGTAAAGATGCAGTCTGTATTTCAAGCAAGGGTCAAATAATGTTCCTCCAGTTTCAGGTTCGAACGTCGGACAAATCAAAAGGGGTTATTGTAAAGTATCAAAGTCGAAACTTTCATTCAATTTCAGGCAAAAACTGTGAATCAGAAAGACCGGAAGCGGAAGTAGACTAACACTCCAAGATGGCGGTGCTTGTGAGGCGATCGTCTGCAACATTGGCCGCTATCTACGTACATTTTATCATACTGGTCATCCTGTGCATCTTCAACTTCACTGTACTGACCGGCGAGCTCCCCGTGCACAAAGGCTATGGACTGGCCCTCATTATTCTCTCCACTATCGCTGCTGTTTTGTGTGAGTACAGATTAAAGGCTTTGGCAGGGTGAAAATTGTTGTTGGTTTAATTGTTTGGTTGATTGCGGATTGAGATTGTACACCGGACATTTGCTGTTCCCTCCCATTTCCGTTCCCCACCCTCTCCCCAGCTCGTTCTTTGGCATTCATTATTCATTTTTTGGTCTCTTCAATTGGTCAATGTTATCCATCTGCAACTGGATTTTTCTTTTCTTCTTTCTTTCTGAGCTTTGTTCTATTTAAATCAAACTATCTTGTAAACTTGCTGTTCACCCCTTGTGTTATCCTTGGGATGTTGTTAGAATTCCTCATACTATCACAAGGTGTTTTGTTCGTGTTTTCTGTTTTGTTTTGTTTTCTTGTTTGTTTGGTTTTTGTCGCGTTTGTTCGTTTTCTTGGAAGTAAATGTAACCTTTTCCGTGTCTGTTATTTAATTCATTGTATCTTGCATTGTTAATTGTAATTATCTGAATACAACAATAACAATAATAACAATAACAGCACTTTATTGTCCATTAAAATATTACATAAAAATGGAAATTTTTCTTCGGCACACCGGCACACAAATACATTTGTTTCAACCAACTGTTTGTGTCCTCAGGCATAACGGCTCAAGACCCAGACGACACATTACTCCGCTCCTTCATGCTATGTGTGTCGGTGCTATGGACGGCGGTGGGTATCTACCACGTGACCGAGGGCTTCAACCCGACGGGGACAGATGGCGGTCAAGCGTTGGCCGGAGGATACGCCATCTTTCTCCTCATCTTCCTCTTCTTCATCTTCGGCTCTCTGTACCATCGGGCCAAGTTCGCTGCCGTCATGTCTCTTGGTGAGTAGTTTGGTGGGTGATTTTGTGTGGTATTGATGGTGATGTTGCCGCTCCAGACTTGGACGCTACAGCTTCTTGCGAGGCTCACCAGACCGTTATGAGAATGTACAAGTACAGACGTCATCGTCGGACCCGATGGACTACCAAGATGATGGTTGGATTCGTTGTGATGATGATCGTGTGTGCAGTGATGAGTAGCAGGATGAGTTTGACGACTGGTATGACGATGGGGAGAAACTACTTTTGGTTGGTTTGGTTAAGATTTACAGTCCAGTGAGGTTACCCTTATGGAAATTCGGGCTGCTTTCTCCCCGGGGAAAGCGAGCTGCCATACATACGGCGCTACCCATTTTTTTTCCTGCATGCGTGTATTCATGTTTCCTGAGACTTAATGCCGTGTGAGATGGAATTTTTTTTACTTTATTCCAAGTCCCACGGGTATTTGATGGACATTTTGATAATGATATCTAAAAAATAAAAATAAAATTAAATGACCACCGTACAATGACATCCACTCCAATACACATGTTGTTCTTGTTTTTCTTCAGGTTATTTTCTGGCGTGTATCTTCGAGATGTGCTCCCTGTGGAGACCTCTGCGGACGAGTGTGGGGGCGTACTACCTGTTAATGGCGGCCCTGGCTCTCTACAGCGTGGCCACCATCGTGCTCAAGAAATACCGGGATGGCGAGCCTTCTATGAACGCCACCATCTACCTCTATCACTCGTAATGAACACTTTTTTGTTTCGTTTTAAGAGATGATATCACCACGTGTGAATTGAACGACATTGTTATCTTATGAGTGGTCTCTCTCTCTCTCTCTCTCTCTCTCTCTCTCTCTCTCTCTCTCTCTCTCTCTCTCTCTCTGTCTCTCTCTCTCTCTCTCTCTCTCTCTCTCTCTCTCTCTCTCTCTCTCTCTCACGTATGTAGGATAAACTGATTATTTTTGTTGTGTGTGATGGGTTTTTTGTTTTTGTTTTTGCATGATTGTATTTTTCGGGGATTGTTTTTGCTTTAGTTTTTCACTTGACCTTTTGCATAATAATTTGCTCAACTCAGTTTCTTTGGAGATTTTCATCTTACCCGATACCTGTTTTGTTTCTCATTGTAAGATAGATACACTTGAATAAAACATCACATTTGTGATGGCCGAGTGGTAAAAGCACTTGCCTCGGAAGCGAGAGGTTGCGAGTTCGACCCTGGGTCAGGGCGTTAGCAATTTTCTGCCCCCTTTCCTAACCTAGGTGGTGGGTTCAAGTGCTAGTCTTTCGGATGAGACGAAAAACCGAGGTCCCTTCGTGTACACTACATTGGGGTGTGCACGTTAAAGATCCTACGATTGAAAAAAGGGTCTTTCCTGGCAAAATTGTATAGGCATAGATAAAAAAAAAATGTCCATCAAATACCCGTGTGACTTGGAATAAAGGCCGTGAACGGTGAATGCTCGCCCTAATAGGCTTGAGCTTTGCTGGCCGATGTGAATGCGTGATATATTGTGTAAAAAATTCCATCTCACACGGCATTAATAGGTAACATGCGCCTTGAGTCGCCTTGTGTGGTGAGATATGTGCGCGATATAAATTCTCGTAAATAAAATGAAATTAAAAATGAATAAAAATGTACAAACAAATAAACTTTTCCTGTACTCAAAAACCTACAATTCTCACTATTTGTCCGTCTTTCTCATCACTTTCTCAGGGGCATGTCGCGTGACTACGTCCCTCTGGGTCACGCCATGAACACCTTAGCTTTCGCCATCTGTGCCGGACATACAACGCGCGTCTTCCCCAACGTGTCGCTGGAGTTCATGTGGATCCTCACCGCCGGATGCTACCAGCTTCTCGCGGCCATCATCGCCGTCCGACGGTCGGACACCTACAACGGTTTCTACTTTTTCCTCCACTCGATGTTCTGGATTTCCAACGGTTTCAACTTCGCTGTCGAGTACACCACGGGGGTGCCTGTGCCTCCTATCATCGCCGTCGTCGTCATCTTCTTCGTCATCTTCTTCGTCGTAGGCGTGGCGTCGCTGTTCAGGGAGATCTATCAGTTCTTGCAGAATATCGCCCTGTGTCTGCTTGCCGTTGCCTTTTATGTGGATGGGTCGAGAGGTGAGTGAGTGTGTTTGTGTATGTGTGTGTGTGTGTTTGTGTGTGTGTGAGTGTATTTGTGTGTGTGTATGTGTGAGTGTGTTTGTGTGTGTGTATGTGTGTGTGTGTTTGTGTGTGTGTATGTGTGTGTGTGCCTAGCCTGCGTTTGTACTTTTTTATGTAAGTGTTTTTGAATGTATATTGGGGAAACCGTACATATTAGAGCGAAAATAAATACGGTTGAGTTACTGCAAGACATCTTCAGTGCAATGTGTTTTACGTGGAGAACATATAGGAGGAAAGCTGTCAGCATGCAATTTTTTTTTTTACGTTGTTGCATCCTTCCTTTTCTTTATTTTCTCGGCTATTTATTTATGTCGATACGACTTTCTTCTCGTCCTAAGTTAGAGACTGTTGTCATTGATTCACGTCAAGCTTTTTCTTTTCCTTCTTGTTTTGTGCAGGTGCTTTCTTGGGCGCCATGGGTTGGATCCTGCTGGTGATTTCACTGTACGGCCTGGCAGCACACATCACCCGGGCCAAGAGCTCCACCTTCAAACTGCCGCTTGGCATGAGGTAGCGTTGAACCTCCTTTTTAAGACTCCCCCCCCCCCCCCCCCATTTAAGACTTTCTCCTCTTTGAGACCTGTTTTTATAAAGACTTTCTGTTCCTAACTTGTGTAAATTTGCTTCTATTTGAAGACTACCTTCTTTCAAAGACATGATGGGCGGAGATGTAGCTCAGTCGGTAGCGCGCTGGATTTGTATTCAGTTGGCCGCTGTCAGCGTGAGTTCATCCCCACGTTCGGCGAGAGATTTATTTTTCAAAGTCAGCTTTGTGTGCAGACTCTCCTCGGTGTCCGAACACCCCCGTGTGTACACGCAAGCACAAGACCAAGTGCGCACGAAAAAGATCCCGTAATCCATGTCAGAGTTCGGTGGGTTATAGAAACACGAAAATACCCAGCATGCTTCCTCCGAAAGCGGCGTATGGCTGCCTAAATGGCGGGGTAAAAACGGTCATACACGTAAAAGCCGTGGGAGTTTCAGCCCATGAACGAACAAACAAGACTTTCTGTTCCTAACTTCTGTCAATTTGCTTCTATTTGAAGACTACCTTCTTTCAAAGACATGATTTGCTCAAACTTGTTTGCTACTTCTTTCCTTTACCTCTTATGTCTTCCCTTTCTTGAAACGCTTTTTTGTCCGACCAGCTTTTACAGATCCATCCATTTTTTCCCGTCAGATGCACGAAAGGCTCCCGCTTCAGAATATGACCTTTCTCCTTTGTCTGACTTCCTTCCTGTAAGCTTGTCCTTAACTGGGCGAAGTCGACTTCGCGAAGCTGGCCACACGGAGCAGGGACTGGGTGGCCGAGTGGTAACGCACTTGCGCTCGGAAGCGAGAGGTTGCGTGTTCAGGCCTGGGTCAGGCCGCAATTTTCTCCCCCCTTTCCTAACCTAGGTGGTGGGTTCAATTGCTAGTCTTTCGGATGAGACGAAAAACCGAGGTCCATTCGTTGTACACTACATTGGGGTGTGCACGTTAAAGATCCCACGATTGACAAAAGGGTCTTTCCTGGCAAAATTGTATAGGCATAGATAAAAATGTCCATCAAATACCTGTGGGACTTGGAATAAAGTAAAAAAAACAAAAAAACCAATTCCATCTCACACAGCATTAAGTCTCAGGAAACATGAATACACGCATGCAGGAAAAAAGAAATATGGGTAGCGCCGTATGTAGGGCAGCTCGCTTTCCCCGGGGAGAAAGCAGCCCGAATTTCCATGAGGGTAACCTCACTGGACTGTAAATCTTATCCAATCCAATCCAATCCATTAGCACTGAGTTTTCGCAAAGTCGACTTCGGGCTCAATGAAGGACAAGCTTTAAGGCTGTCCTTCATCAAGCTTTAAGGCTGTCCTTCATCAAGCTTTAAGGCTGTCCTTCATCAAGCTTTAAGGCTGTCCTTCATCAAGCTTTAAGGCTGTCCTTCATCAAGCTTTAAGGCTGTCCTTCATCAAGCTTTAAGGCTGTCCTTCATCAATCTTTAAGGCTGTCCTTCATCAAGCTTTAAGGCTGTCCTTCATCAAGCTTTAAGGCTGTCCTTCATCAAGCTTTAAGGCTGTCCTTCATCAAGCTTTAAGGCTGTCCTTCATCAAGCTTTAAGGCTGTCCTTCATCAAGCTTTAAGGCTGTCCTTCATCAAGCTTTAAGGCTGTCCTTCATCAAGCTTTAAGGCTGTCCTTCATCAAGCTTTAAGGCTGTCCTTCATCAAGCTTTAAGGCTGTCCTTCATCAAGCTTTAAGGCTGTCCTTCATCAAGCTATAAGGCTGTCCTTCATCAAGCTTTAAGGCTGTCCTTCATCAAGCTATAAGGCTGTCCTTCATCAAGCTATAAGGCTGTCCTTCATCAAGCTATAAGGCTGTCCTTCATCAAGCTTTAAGGCTGTCCTTCATCAAGCTTTAAGGCTGTCCTTCATCAAGCTTTAAGGCTGTCCTTCATCAAGCTTTAAGGCTGTCCTTCATCAAGCTTTAAGGCTGTCCTTCATTAAGCTTTAAGGCTGTCCTTCATCAAGCTTTAAGGCTGTCCTTCATCAAGCTTTATAAGGCTGTCCTTCAACAAGCTTTAAGGCTGTCCTTCATCAAGCTTTAAGGCTGTCCTTCATCAAGCTTTAAGGCTGTCCTTCATCAAGCTTTAAGGCTGTCCTTCATCAAGCTTTAAGGCTGTCCTTCATCAAGCTTTAAGGCTGTCCTTCATCAAGCTTTAAGGCTGTCCTTCATCAAGCTTTAAGGCTGTCCTTCATTTAGCCCGAAGTCGACTTCGCGAAGTCTTTTCACCTTTAACCCAGTGTCGAAACTTCCTGCAGCCAGCTTCCAACTTTTTTCTCCAGCTTTTACTGATCCATTTACTCTTTCCCCTTAGATGCATGGAAGGCGCTCGCTTCACGAAATTCCTTCAGAACAGCTGCAAGTGCTGCGTGGGCTGTCTGTACGGCAAACTCCGGGAACCTACGGCCACTGGGAGAAAGCAGGCGCTGTTCTCCAGAGACTTCATCCTGGGCTACACCAAGTACTTCGACCTGGACGTCGTTGGCTTTGCCTCCAACGCCATTGCCGTCCTAGCCATCCTGTGGATCCCGCAAGGCTTGTGGGTAATGCCCTGGGCCATTGCCTTTGGGGGTCTGACGCAGTACATCGTGGGGTCGGTGTGCTTTGCCAGGGGCTTGACGTTCGAAGCCTGCTCCTTCTACACGTTCGGCTCGCTCTGGCTCATCTGGGGGCCTTTCCGAGGTCTTGGGGTTCTGGCTCAGGTTGGTAAAAAGAAAGAAATAAAAAAGCAAACAAGCAAACAAAGTCAAACAAACAAACAAACAAACATCCATACTGAAACCACGGATAAACACTGTGCTTGTTGCTCTGCTCGTTGTCAGTTTTGACTCCTTTCTTTCTCCCACGTGGAGGGCCGGAGTGGCATAGTGGTTAGAGTTCTTGCCTCGGGGCCAATGCAAATACCCCATTTCCCGAACGCTCTCCAGTCCACCCAGCTGGAAATGGGTATCTGACCCTAATTAGGTCGGGGAAGGCAAAAGCAGCGAGGGAGATGGTATGGGCACCGCCCTCATAAAGCTGGCCCTAGACAAGTTGAGATATCTAACACCTCGCTCCCCTACCATCAAATATGGTTATGGGAATACCTTTACCTACCTGTTACACTTTCTCCCACAGGATAACGGGCCGGCGACGATCACTGGCATCGTGGGGTTCATCGTGGTGGGTGTGCTGCAGCTGCTCCTGGCTCTGACCGTCAGCAAGGCCTGGGTGGTGCTCATGTTCATGTTCATCATGGTCTGCATCGGCTTCATCCTCTTCGCTGTCGGCTCCATCGCCCACTTCGTCTATGAGATTGTGGTGAGTGTATAGCAGGAGAAATACCAATGGCTTTTATGCCATGTGGCGGAATAAATTCTTGTTCTCTTCTCTTGATCTCATGCTGGGTATCACCTGAGGTTAGTGTACAGTAAGTGTACAGTCTTTGTGTACAGCTTGTTCTTCGGCAATATTACGCACTTTTATGCACAGCAATGTTGTGGCAAAGAGATGTTAGCAAGTGCACAAAATGAAATTATCTGATGAAATGACATGATTTTTGCCTCTTTCCTGTTTCTGCTGCTGCTGCTGCAGCTGCTGCTGCTGCTGCTGTCGAGCACCAACGCACACAAAAAACGACCAGGGCAAAAAAGCAACACGAATCTAATAACCTCAGTTATGTCTAGCAGCAGTGCTGAGTCTAGGTGTAAACTACCTTTGTTCATTGCAGATCGGCATCGTGTTCGTGCTGGTGTGCCTCTACTGTTTCCTGAGCACCATCCTCAAGGCCGCGGTTGGGCGGGACATCATGCCGTTCGGCAAGCCCTTCCTGCAGGTCAGCTTCCTCCACTCACAGGGACCCAGGGCGCTGTGGGCTGACGCTCGCCGTGCTACTGGCGTCAAGGCTATTGCAGGTAAGTGACAGGTGCCATACATACACTCCCAGCTACGCATGGCTATCGCAGGTAAATGTCAGGTGTGATACCTCCACTGACAGGGACCCGGGGCGCTGTGGGCTGACGCTCGCCGTGCTACTGGCGTCAAGGCTATCGCAGGTAAATGACAGGTGCCATACATACACTCCCAGCTACGCATGGCTATCGCAGGTAAATGTCAGGTGGGATACCTCCACTGACAGGGACCCAGGGCGCTGTGGGCTGACGCTCGCCGTGCTACTGGCGTCAAGGCTATTGCAGGTAAGTGACAGGTGCCATACATACACTCCCAGCTACGCATGGCTATTGCAGGTAAGTGACAGGTGTCATACCTCCACTCATAGACACAGGGATCATTTTCATAAGTCTCCAAATTCGGCGATCGACTCAATAGAACGAGGTTTGACATTATACTGAGCAGTAGCACTACTTACCTGATTTAATCCCTTCAGAATTTTACCGTTTAGATTATCTGAATGTCTGAGTATACTCAAACACCCCCTTCACCCCCTAGATCATCGGTGACCCGAAGAAAGGAGTTATGTACAGCTAGGTTCGGGGCAATCACTAGACAGGAAAGCTTTCGTGCCATTGACAATTTCAGAGGTGTATATTGGAACACATTTTGGAGAAAAAATAAATGTCGGACCGGAGTTGTATATTGGAACAAATTTTGGAGAACAAATAAATGTCGGACCGTTCTACCTAGACATACTGGAAACTTTGTAGAATGGTCTTGAAAGAACTGAAGTTCATGCACAACAACTATGAAAATAGTTGATAAACTCAAATGACTGAAAAATCAACCCCTTCGTTGTAAAGTACAAGTTCAAGTTCAAGTTCAAGTTCAAGTTCAAGTTTATTGGTCCATAACCCATGGGGGCATTTTGAACAATAAATACAATCAATACAATCATGATATATGCTAATATAAAAAATAAAAAATAATAAAAAATAAAAAAATTATGAAAAACTGTTACAAATTCTATTAGTAAAGTCCAAAATATTCTTTAGCAATTTCTTTTTCTTAGTAGCAAATAACTTTTTAAATTTAAGTGCATTAGGTTTTTTCCAATAGTAAGGTGGTAACAACTCAGCTCTTTCTTCTTTGAAAAAATCACAGACAAATAAATAATGGAATTCATCACCTATGTCATGCGATACACATTTGGTGCAAGTTCTTTCTGACCTCGGGATGTTAAGATAACGTTCTTTCTGTACAGGTAAATTGTTGTTTAATGTTCTAAACTTCATCATTGAAACACATTGCTGATATGGCAGGGTTGTGACGTAGTCTTCACATGCAAAAATATCTTTGAACATTCGATAATTCCAAAACATATTTTTTGTTCCAATTTCTGTAAACCATTTATGGATATACTGGTCATATAGACTTCTTTTTACTTTCTTTTTAAACCATGTGCTTGAGTATTGAATATTTTCTTGAGAAGTCCAAAGGCCAGAGAGACCAATTTCATTTAAGGTTTTTTCAATGAAACATAAGTACTTGGATTCAATCATCTTGTTGATATACAATCTATAAGTAAAGCAATACACAATACTTGAAAATTTATTTTTATGAATAGGACTAATCAGTTTATACCAATAGCAAAGCATTCTACATTTCATATTAACATCTAGTGGATATCTTCCAAGTTCACCAAATATCATAGCATTTGGAGTACAATGTCCCGCAAAATTCATCAATTCAATGAAAAGCACGCATTCATCCACGTGAAATGCCCGGATCTTGACTATAATTGCTGTATTCAAGTCACTGGTTGCCTTATGTTTATAAAGGTATACTATGTCATTCGAATTTCCCCAAAGCTAACAATCTTGAGGGCTTAAATCTGGTAAGTTTGGCTACCGCTCAATTTTTAACCTCGTACTGTTAAGTCGATCCCTGAATTTGGCAACTTTATTTGAAATTGCACAAAAGTCAGACCATTTGATTTACAAAATTGTCACTTTCGGGAAAGGTCATGCATAGGCTGAAATGTATGTCCCCCAAATATAAAGTAATTTGGTCAACAGATGTAGAAGTTATTAACATTTTTGTGGGTTGCATGTTTATTGGGTCCTTTTGGCAACACTGTTCCATGTAAGCGGTAACTTTCGCGAAGAGTTGACATTCGTGTTGAAGGTGAACTCATATAATTTATATCACGCCAGTTACAGGGCGTGATATAAATTATATGAGTTCACCTTCAACACGAATGTCAACTCTTCGCGAAAGTTACCGCTTACATGGAACAGTGTTGCCAAAAGTATTTCTGTTCTTTCAGGTGTTTTGGTTTTGGTTTTTACTCACCAAGGCAATATATTTTTGTCATGACTGACATACTGAAATGAAATAGTGTCTTTATGACGACAATAGAATTCCCATATAGTGAAATGAAATCATTTTGTGTTGCAGATATCATGAACAAGGGTGGGATTGTTGGCATTCCCACAGACGTTGTGTACGTGTTGGTGGCTGCTGTCAAGTTCCCAGAGGCTGTGCGGGTAAGACTATATGCAGCCTATGTATGGGCTTACTTCTCAGCTTATTAGCCATGACTTCTTAGCTTATGCCTGTTTGGTCGTTTGGACCCCGAACGCAACCGTGCATCCAAAGATAGCATATTTCTCTCTCTCTCTCTCTTATAATGTTTTCATGGTCTGTTTTGTATTCATGTTAGTTAGCAAGGACAGATTGTAAGACTAGGCAACGCCTAAAATCTCCATCCTTCTGTAATAAAGTTTAATCAATCAATCAATCAATCTCTCTCTCTCTCTCTCTCTCTCTCTCTCTCTCTCTCTCTCTCTCTCTCTCTCTCTCTCTCTCTCTCTCTCTCTCTCTCTCTCTCTCTCTCTCTCTCTCTCTCTCTCTCTCTCTCTCTCTCTCTCTCTCTCTAGCGCGGCCTCGGAGGAATATTGACTATTTCGATCTGTGAAAAATGTAATATGTTTGTCAAAAATACAAATAACGTATAAGATACGCGCTTTACTGACACACACACTGTGCTTGCAGAGAGCGTACACGACCAAGAAGGACGCCGAAGACAGACCCATGTCCATGTGGATCTCGCGTGTGGAACAACTGGACGAAGGAAGAGAACTGTTCGGGGAGCTCGTGTGGGCCTTCATGAACGAGGTCTGGCCCTCCACCGTCAGCTGTGTTATCCCCAAAGGTGCAATATAATAAAAAATATCTGACGGTTGGTTTGTTTCTTTTGGACTGTAATCTATTTGACTGGCTTTGGCTGTTTTATCCCCAAAGGTGCGATATGAAAAAATATCGGACGGCTTTTTTTTCATTTGGACTGTTACATATTTGACTGGCTTTGGCTGTGTTATTTGAAAAGGTGCGATATGAGAAAATATCTAACCTTTTTTTTTCATTTTGGGGAGTTACAGATTTGACTGGTTTTGATGAATGCGCGATGGTTGCATGTAACGGTAAAGTGACCAACAATAGAATGTGAGAAAAATTCTAATCAAAAAGAAAGTTGAAGCATGTTGTTGATGTTGTTGGTGGTGATGGTGTTGGTGGTAGCGTTGTTCTTGTTGTTCTTGTTGTTCTTGTTGTTCTTGTTGTTGTTGATTAGCTGCAAAATGTGTGTTTGTACAAACCCAAACTCTTTCTGTACGACCCCTCCGTAAAACGACTGAATTTCGGTTACATTTTCAAAGTCGTTTGAAAATAGGTACCACTGTACATTACACACTTGACATGTCTATATGTCCACAGGACTTTGGCTGGAGAACCTCGGCATCGGAGACGCCAACGCCCTGGTGGGTCGTCCCGACAGCATCGCAGTGCGTATGCCCGACAACTGCGTGACGTCATACCTGGTAGACCAGACAGGCCCGGTGGCCACTACGTCAGCCAACCCGACAGGTGAAGCCGACACCACGCACCACCTGCAGGTCCTCGCGAAGCTGGGCATGGAGAACGTAAGTTGTTTGACTCATCAGATTTTATACCACGAACGTATATTATATTACAGCGTATCTCGATAAAAGAAGGGGTTCAAATATATACATGTATGTCTTTATTTTTTTTTATTTTTTTTTTATGGGAGATTTATATAGCGCTTGACGTTCTCTAAGCGCTTTACATATTAATTTCTGCCGTGTGAGATGGAATTTTTTACACAATATATCACGCATTCACATCGGCCAGCAAAGCTCAAGCCATTACGGCGAATATTATTTACTTTTCACGGCCTATTATTCCAAGTCACACGGGTATTTGGTGGACATTTTTTATCTATGCCTATACATTTTTGCCAGGAAAGACCCTTTTTTCAATCGTGGGATCTTTAACGTGTACACCCCAATGTAGTGTACACGAAGGGACCTCGGTTTTTCGTCTCATCCGAAAGACTAGCACTTGAACCCACCACCTGGGCTAGGAAAGGGGGAAGAACATACCTTACGCCCCGACCCAGGGTCGAACTCGCAACCTCTCGCTTCCGAGGCAAGTGCACTTTACCACTTGGCCACCCTTTCCCTTTAGTCAACAAGAGCAGGGGGCAGGGTATCTGAGGTGGTAGGTACTAGACTTGTGATATTTTTCAGCATTGGGAACAGAGGAAATGAATAGTGTCTTTTTTGGAAATGAATTACTTGTTTCTAAAGAGTATTTCGCAAATGTTCAACTTCTCTGTGCACGTGAATGGTATCCAATGGTCAGCCCCTTCCCCCTGTGAACATGGCTAGTTGACACTAATTATCACCCGATTATTACCTTAATTACCCTGATTACTGTGTGCAGGTGGATGGGATCCTGTGCTCAGGTCCCTCCCCCGAAAACATGGCGTCGACAGTGGTTGACACGCGACGTATGACACAGGGACAGCTCAGCTTCTTCCGAATCGGCGTGGTACCACGTCAGCGTGTGGAGGCCATCTTTGATTACGTCAGAACCCGCTTCAACAACGAGGGGTCGACGCTGCCTCCTTCCATCACCGCTACAGGCGGGGGACAGGTATACAAGGTTGTCGTCACCAAGACTGAGACTGGTCTTTTTTTGCACAGAATCAAATGACGACATTTATAACAAATGACGTCATTATCAAGATTGGTACATAACGTATTATTGTGCATAATTTCTTTGTGATCCGTTGTGTTTTCGTAAAGATACAGTGTATTTAGTCATGTAAGCGAGAGACACTGGCCTAAAAAATGGCGGCAAAAAGCACATTTTCAGAGAAGGATTTTCGATCCTACATCAAAATAAGAACGGCACTTGGTAAAACGGCCGGTGACATACTTGAAGAGCTGATAACTGTAAGCCCAGGCACAGCACCATCTCGCGCGACAGTTTTTCGGTGGGCAAAGCATTTCTCAACAGGAAAAACGTCTGTGGAAGATGCAAGGGGAAAAGTGAAGAAACCACCTGTAACCGACAATAAAATGGTGTCCCATGTGCAACGGTTAGTTGATGAAGATCCCCGAGTGAGCAGTCATTTTATCGCCGAAACACTGGACATTTTGTCGTCGTCTGTCTTGAGAATTTTAAAACACAAACTTGGATACACAAAGGTGTGCGCGCGATGGGTACCACATTTCCTCACTGAAGAGAACAAGAGGTGTAGGGTTACGTTTGCCCAACGTGAAATAAAAAACAACTGCATCATCTAAAGATTTCCCGGTTTTTGAGACCAGTCTCAGTCTTGGTGACGACAACCTTGTAACTGCAGTGTTTGTCATCTGTTCTTCTGTATATTGCTTGAATGAATCCAAACACAGATGAACGGCTAACGTGCCAAAATTCAGAATAAAACCAAAACAAGAATTGTAGGTTAATGGAACGTTTAATTAACGAAACGAAACGTTACATTTAATAGTTCGTAAACCCAGTGATATTTGAAGTAGACAGACAAACAAACAATTATGATACAAATAATGAAATTAAATGAGATGAGCTTGAATTGGTGTTTCCTGTTCATGTCCTTGTTGTTGTCTTGTCTGTCACGCTTTGGAAACATCTTTTTAAATATTATCTTAGTAATACAGCTGAACTTGCCCTGGCGACCACCTCTTCATTGTAGTGGACTTAATGCTCTTATCTCAAGCTTCATTTGCACATGTTTGTGTGTTCGTATCCCTTTGTTAGTTTGCCCGATTGTCGTGATTGTTGTTGTTGTTGTTGTTGTTGTTGTTGTTGTTGTTGTTGTTGTTGTTGTAATAAATTGTAGTTGTAATAAATTGTTGTTGTTGTTGTTGTTGTTGTTGTTGTTGTTGTTGTTGTTGTTGTTGTTGTTGTTATAGTTGTAATAAATTGTTGTTGTTGTTGTTGTTGTTGTTGTTGTTGTTGTTGTTGTTGTAATAAATTGTAGTTGTAATAAATTGTTGTTGTTGTTGTTGTTGTTGTTGTTGTTTTCTTCCGGGATGGAAACATGAAGGGAAGACAAAGTCATGTAGAAAAAAGTAATTTGAACAATGTTGAGTTTGTGTGGATGCATTGTTTAATGAACATTATGTTAATATTGACAGAAATGTTCATTTAGTATAGTCTGGTTTTTCTCTCTCTCTCTCTCTCTCTCTCTCTCTCTCTCTCTCTCTCTCTCTCTCTCTCTCTCTCTCTCTCTCTCTCTCTCTCTCTCTCTCTCTCTCTCTCTCTCTCTCTCTCTCTCTGCTCTTAATTCAGGTCTACAGAAAGCCAACCATAGAAGTTCATTATCCCTTTTACTCATGACACTTTCTGTCTTTTCTCCACATTCAGGTCAACCCAGGCTTCATCGAGGACGAAAATAACAACGACGACAACGACAGCGGCGTGAGCGGCGGCAACGGCAACGGAAGTCAGGGCGAGGACGACGGTAGCGGAGACAACGTTCCTCTCGTCGCCGAGAGCGCCTCCCATCTACAGAACTCCCTCAACCTGGCCCAACCCCCACTGTCCCCGTCACGCCAGGGCATCGTGGGCCACGAAAACCCGGTCTACGACAACTCGGCAGATGCCGAAGAAACCTTCGACGGGAGCGACTTCAGTTCCTTCACTAGCGGCCGCCTGTCTATCGCTGACGAAGAACTCGGTCGGCAATCTCCGGCTCAATCCGGCGACGGTCGGGCGTCTTCGCCGTCCTTCGAGGAGGTGACGGGCGGAAGCTCTCCGTACGAGGCGATGGTGGTGCTGCCCTCTGGTGCCATGCAGATGCAGAACGCCAAGCAGATCGGGGGGAGACAACCACCGCGGCAGCAGTCAACGACGGGGAGTCCCGCACCGCACTTCAGAATGAACCCCGTGTTTACCGAAAGTCAGAAGATTTAGAGCTGGCGGTTTCTCAACGATCAGACTTCTCAATGAATCCCGTGTTGACCGAAAGTCGGCAAATTTAGAGCTGGCGGTTTCATGAACGAAAAGACTTTTGAATGATAAACGTGGAAGACCTGCGCTGACTAAGACTATGAGTGACACAACCGTCAAACGCTGAAGAAGAAGAAGAAGAAGAAGAAGAATGATAAACTTTGTTGCTGACGATTTTTAGTTCAGTCGTTATAAAGGTGCTCCTGTTGTCTAACAGCTGTTGAAACATAACTATATTTAAAATCGCGTAGCGACTTTGTGTGACGACTCTTACAAAACAGTTAAACTTAGGTCGTGGACATTTTTGAAGATGGCATTAGATTTAGGCGGGAAAAAGGTCTTTGCGAAATTTAAAAAAAGGCGAAAACGCATAATCGCAAAGTAAACAAAATGGGTTTCTTCAATCGCAGAACAGTTTTAAAATAGATTTCGTAAAATGCCACATACAAAAACAAGGATCCAATATTGCTTGTGTGATCACTGATGGTATTCAAGTGAGAACACTAACTCCTCTTTATTGGTTACAATAGTCCGACTGACATGTGTCACCTTATGGTCACCGCATGCGTTTACGTAATCCACTGCAAGATCCTTTTTCGCCTGACAACGCAATAAAGGATTCAACATCATCAACATTTTTCGGTTACTATCTTCATCCTGCAGTCGATCAGTATGTTAAAACAATTAATTCAGAGATCATTTGAGTCAAAAATAGATAAACTCGGTGAATGCAAAACTGTGTTTGTTTAAAGGTAAACAAGTAATATTTTAGTAAGAGGGCTTTCAAGTACCTTTTACATCTACCCGCCTTCCCTTCCTCTCCCTCTTTCTCTCTCCCTCTCTCTCTTTCTTACTCTCTCACTCTCTCTCTCTCTCTCTCTATCTGTCTCTCTCTCTTTTCTTACTCTCTCAAGCCACCCATTGCACACCGGTTCGACCGAAGCTAAGTGAAGAATAAACTCCTGTTGTGCAGCGGGTTAAAGTATTCCCTCATACCTCGGAGATATACCTTCAGTCGCTCGCAGCGACGTCACGTGACGGAAAGAATGTTATCACACCATTGAAATGACATTCTTTCCGTCCCCTATAGGCGACGAAATAGGTCAAATTTTGTTCACTTTTTAGTGGAAAATGCTTCGACGCCGGAGCGGGTACTGGACCCAGTGCCGTTCTAGTGCAAGTGCACTACAAAGGCACTGCACCCAGTGCCGATAAGCGACAGCATTTTCTTCCACCATCTAAAATGTCACGTGACGTCGCTGCGAGCGAGTGAAGATATATCTCCGAGGTATGAGGGAATACTTTATCCCGCTGCACAACAGGAGTTTATTTTTCACTTCTCTTCGGTCGTAGCGGTGTGTAATACCTCCTCAAGCTCTCTCTCTCTCTCTCTCTTTCTTACTCTCTCACGCTCTCTCTCTCTCTCTCTCTCTCTCTCTCTCTCTCTCTCTCTCTCTCTCTCTCTCTCTCTCTCTCTCTCTCTCTCTCTCTCTCTCTCTCTCTCTCTCTCTCTCTCTCCTGTGTACTCAGAACATTGACACGAAAATCCATATATTCTTTCAGAATTCGTGAATCAGTCATAATTTAATGAACTTATTTTGCCTCACTCACGGTTGATAATTATTTAATAACCACGGGAAAAGTGAGTGTGCCAATAATGGTATTTGTTCAAGCTGTATTTTTGTTTTGTATGTACATTTTCATGTAAATAATCATGTCATACACAATTGCAAAACACGTAATATTGTAATGTCTGTTTCCTTGTATATGTAGCTCATATCTCCAGGTTGAATTTTCTTGATAAAAATAAGAATTTCTAGATTGTCGTTGGTATTTATTTTGACGAAAGGAAATGTCAAAATGTGGAATTGAATTATTTGTGTCATCGGAGAGAATTACGTGCAATGCAAATAAAATATTAAGAATCAAAATTTGTCGAATTTCTGAACTGAATGTAGACAATTGCACAGGCACAAACACGCTCGCTCGCACGCCCAAACACACACACACACACACACACACGCACGCACGCTCACGCACGGACACGCACGTACACGCACGCACGCACGCACGCACGCAAGCTCGCACGCACGCACGCACGCACGCACGCACACAGACAGACATACACACATTAATACATACATTAATACAAACATACATACGTACAAACATAAATACAAACATACACACACATACACTCATACATATACACACACACACACACACGCACACACACACACACACATACACACACACCCACACACACACACACCCACCCACACACACACACACACACACCCACACACACACACATACACACACATACACCCACACACACACACACACACACACATACACAGATTGTGTTGATTTTTACATTTAGTCAAGTTTTGACTAAATGTTTTAATGTAGAGGGGGGAATCGAGACGAGGATTGTGGTGTATGTGTGTGTGTGTGCGTGTGTGTGTGTGTGTGTGTGTGTGTGTGTGTGTGTGTGTGTTTAACGTTTGTGTGTGTGTGTGTAGAGCGATTCAGACTAAACTACTGGACCTTCTTCTTCTTCTGCGTTCGACGGTTGTGTCTAGGGTCGTAGTTCCGCTGCTGTCGTGAACTGGAACGTCGCTTTCAGGTCTTCTGACGTTCCCCAGAGCTTGGTCTCCAGTGTAGCTCCTTCTGGCCAGATCTGGTTCCGCAGCAGAGTGAAGTTTGTGCATGTATTCAATACATGTTCTACTGTCTGGTCGGCCGCCCCACAATCGCACAATGCCGACTCTGCTACGCCGATCCTTTTCAGGTGCGCTTTAAAGCCGCAGTGCCCTGTACGCAGCCGGAAGATGGCAGTCTGCTCTGCACGGCTGAGGCGGTGGATGGGGTCTTGGTCTGGCTTGTAGCCTCCGTTTCTTTCTTTGAATGCTGTCTTCCAGCGATGCTTGATGAGGGTTTTGGTCTCTCGGAAGGACAGGCTGGTTTCTGGTTGTTCCTGTCTTCCTGCATCTTTGGCCAGACCATCCGCCTTCTCATTTCCAGCGATGCCGCAGTGCGCTGGAATCCACTGCAGAACTACGGAGGCTTTCTGGGACAAGTCGTTCAGGGACTTCTTCAGCTCTTCCACGAGGTGTTCTGCAGGGGCTGTGAGGACTTGTAGTGCGGACAGGCAGTCAGAGAGGAAGACAACCTTGGGTGGGGTTTCCTCAAGAGAGGTGAGGAAGTCTGCAGCTGTATGGAGGGCAACAACTTCTGCTTTGAAGTTGGAGCAGAGAACACCGCATGGTGTGGTCAGTGTCTCTGGGGGTCTTCCTGGCATTTGAATGAAGACGCCACTTCCTCCGTTCTTGGTTGCGCACTCTGCCGAACCATCTGTATAAGCGTGGGTCCACTTGCTGGCTGGGTACCTCCTGTGCATTTCTTCCAGGGCAAGGGAGCGGAGGGCTGCATCACTCTGTTGCTGTTTTCCTACTGAACCGATCTTTATGAAATTTGACATGAGAGTTCCTGGGAATGATATCCCCGGACGTTGTTTTCTTTTTTTCGATAAATACCTTTGATGACGTCATATCCGGATTTTTGTAAAAGTTGAGGCGGCCCTGTCACACCCTCATTTTTCAATCAAATTGATTGAAATTTTGGCCCAGCAATCCTCGACGAAGGCCGGACTTCGGTATTGCATTTCAGCTTGGTGGCTCACGAACCTGTCGGCGTAGGCTGGTTTCAAAGAAAGCGAGCGCTATGCAGAAAAATCGTCTGCTTTGAGACACGACCTTTCGTGACCCTGCTTCCGGCCTATCTTTTTACATTTAGTCAAGTTTTGACTAAATGTTTTAACGTAGAGGGGGAATCGAGACGAGGGTCGTGGTGTATGTGTGTGTGTGTGTGTGTCTGTCTGTCTGTCTGTCTGTGCGTGTTTGTGTGTGTAGAGCGATTCAGACCAAACTACTGGACCGATCTTTATGAAATTTTACATGAGAGTTCCTGGGAATAATATCCCCGGATGTTTTTTTGGGTTTTTTTTTCGATAAATACCTTTGATGACGTCATATCCGGCTTTTTGTAAAAGTTGAGGCGGCACTGTCACACCCTCATTTTTCAATCAAATTAATTGAAATTTTGGTCAAGCAATCTTCGACAAAGGCCGGACTTCGGTATTGCATTTCAGCTTGGTGGCTTAAAAATTAATTAATGACTTTGGTCATTAAAAATCTGAAAATTGTACAAACAATATTTTTTTTATAAAACGATCCAAATTTCCGTTCATCTTATTCTTCATCATTTTTTTTATTCCAAAAACATATAAATATGTTATATTTGGATTAAAAACAAGCTCTGAAAATTAAAAATATAAAAATTATGATCAAAATTAAATTTTCGAAATCAATTTAAAAACACTTTCATCTTATTCCTTGTCGGTTCCTGATTCCAAAAACATATAGATATGATATATTTGGATTAAAAACACGCTCAGAAAGTTAAAACGAAGAGAGGTACAGAAAAGCGTGTTATCCTTCTCAGCGCAACTACTACCCCGCTCTTCTTGTCAATTTCACTGCCTTTGCCACGAGCGGTGGACTGACGATGCTACGAGTATACGGTCTTGCTGAAAAATTGCATTGCGTTCAGTTTCATTCTGTGAGTTCGACAGCTTGACTAAATGTTGTATTTTCGCCTTACGCGACTTGTTTTAAACTTTCAAAACTTCGAATTGTACTGATCTTGTCTTGATGAAAAAAGAAATCTTTTATGATTTAGGAATGTTTGTGTTACAAGCTGTCAATTTATTATTTAGATTTTAAAAGTTAGTTCTAGCGCCAAAAACAAGGCGCCTGGTTATAGAACAGACGGTCCACGAAAATAAATTCTTTGAAAATGTCTCACTCTCGACGGAAAGCAGCCAGGATGTTCCCGTTCGGTGAGCATTCAAATGGAAGGGTGTTTGTACCGTGTGTAAAAGCCTGACAGTATATGTGATGGTTTACGGGAGGCTTACTGTGCCTTTAAGATTGCAACCGAGACACGCCCGATGTTTGCACGAGTAAAAAGTTCTTTCCAAACCCACACAAACCTGACAGAGTTCTTCACGTAATTCGAGAGAGGAAACAGCGTGGGAAGCATGAAGAAGTAGAAGATTAAAAGAAATGGGTTTTGCGGGAATGGTATCAGCAGCTAAACTTCCTTGTCCTTTTCTAAAACACCGAGGATTGAGGTCATTCCTTTTGGGATGACGATCAACTTTTTTGAGATAGTAGGTCAAACAGGTTTTCTTTAAATGTCAACTTTTTTTGGAAACTTAGGGGACATATTTCTTGCTATCCTCGAAAGCTGATACATGTGTGGAGTCACCTGACACGAACTGCACTGATAAACCGAACTGCAAAACACCATCAAATTCCCCTTTTTTTCCACCAATGGAATGTCTTGTGCTAACCTGTTGGACCAGACCAGACAAAATATATTGATGTCCTATAGGCATGTATGTTTAGCCTTTTAAGGACATGATCTATATTAAAAAAAACACGGTGGGCAAGGGAGGAAAGGAGAAGGGCCAGACCAAGCAGCCAGACCAAGCAGCCAGACCCTGATGGCTGGGACTCGGGACCCACTCTCTCTATATATTATATAGGGGGCGGGGTTGAG
>NC_090249.1:2145070-2157570 GCF_037325665.1 Littorina saxatilis | reverse complement strand
CTAACCCCTCCCCCCCCCCTTCCCCCAGGAGCAGATATGGGCAGACTGTTTTAACCAAGTCCCAATACCAGGGCTGAGGTGCACGAAGCAAAAGTGGGTGCGACCCAAACCAAAGGCGTTACTGGGAAAAATCAAAAAACCTGAAAGGCAGGGGTCCAAAATGCTCAAGTTTGAAAGAAAGTTTCTGGACACCGACGAAACCAAATCATAATAAGCAAGATGGCGGCAAATCCAAGGGAGCGAACCGAGAAAGCACGCGAACCGGTGTCAAAAGTCGGATCGGAACCGCTGCTCGTTATTTCAACTTAGCGAAACGAAGCTTTTTTTTTTCTTTTTTTTTTTAAACCCGGGAAACCGGAATTTCCAGCTTCAGTTTTTTTCAAAAACCGGAAATCCGACAAAAGCCGGAAGAGTAACACCCCTTTAAGGGGGGTGCAACCCAAACCGGTGGGGACAAACCGCGGGGCCTGATTCGTTGAAATCTCAGTTTCAACCAATCCAACACCGCGGCTGGCTCCCACAGGGTTAATACATTTCTCGTGCACCTCAGTCCCGGGTGACGATATCGGCAGATTGCTTCAACCAAAAGTCCCATAGTCACCTAGCCCTACAAGATGTCGACGAACTCCTCCGAGACGATATCAGCAGATAATCCCTTGTGAGGTCCCCGCTAGGCTGTGCGTGTATCGGTTTCCTATCTCAGCAACCACAAGTCTCAAATACTAACAACCAGTCCCTTCACCTAGCCCTTCATGATGTTGAGGAACTCCTCGGCACAGCCC
The DNA here is from genome assembly GCF_037325665.1 of Littorina saxatilis. Taxonomy (NCBI): domain Eukaryota; kingdom Metazoa; phylum Mollusca; class Gastropoda; order Littorinimorpha; family Littorinidae; genus Littorina; species Littorina saxatilis. The sequence continues at coordinate 2,156,788 of NC_090249.1, read as the reverse complement.
AGCGTGTCCATGGCGGCCACGGTGTTGATGACGGACTGCTGGGCGGTGTAGGCCAGGTCCTTGGTGTTGGTCAGGAACTTCTTCTCCAGGTCCTCCTTGGTCAGTGGGTGACGCCAGTGACCGTAGGGCGTGTCGCACCTGCCATGGAACACCTCGCCGTTCTTCATCGTCACCTGGGAGAAAACAAATAGAGAGATTATGATGAGAGATTGAGATTGTGAGATTGTGGGCTGAGACTAAGATATGTACTAAACATATGCAGGAAATAACTTGGTCAGTGGGTGACGTCAAATTTTTGTTTGTTTGTTTGTTTATTTGTTGCTTAACATCCAGCCGACTACGCATGTGACGTCAAATGCCATACGCCGTTCTTCATCGTCATCTGGGAATACAAGAGAGAGAGATTGATAATGAGACGGGAGTACAAGAACTGAGATACAAAAGAGAGATTGACATTCAGAATATCAAGATCTTGTTCGGGTAACAGTACAACGTGTCGCATCGCCTCGTTCTTAATCGTCGCCTGGGGGATATCAGAGACGGAAATAGTAAGTCTGTGGCTGTGGTCGTAGATTCTGAAATGTTTGACCGTGTATTTCGCCAATAGATGATTGCATAAATATAAAAGATCGTTTAAACCAAACAAGCACGATCGCAATCAGGGCTGGGGAGGGAGGGGCTTCCCAAATGAGGCAAGGGTGCAGACAATGACCAGGCGGGGTGTCAGGGGAGGGGGATGTCTACCCCAAGCTGCTCTTTAATTTACCATTTGAAAGGGGATATTTTTGAGTCTCTCCTTGAGATAAAAGTTACATTTGCCGGACAAGGAGGGGGAGGGGGTCCGGAAAAACGGCAGAACTTCACAAGACTCACCTCAACCTCCACATACATGTCCATGAAGGTGGGCACGTTGTCTAACGGGGTCTCGATGGTGGTCTTGCGCAGGAGCGTGTGCAGTTGCGGGCGCCGCCTGTAGTTGTACATGAAGGAGTCCGGAGTGACCTCACCGTCTAACAACGCCGTGCACGCCGTGAACTGAAAGGAGTGACGCGCCTCGTGGGTTGTGCTGGGCAGAGGGCGGTTGATGTACTGGAAAAAAATTAAAGGTAATCGATGAACAGTCAGTTAAAAGGAATCTCCTAGATTTTAATAGATTGTAATGGTATTTAGACAGTAAATGAATATGGAATCATTATTTGAATTTTTGTAATTTTGAAACCTGGCCATATGGTTTTGGATAAACTGGGGCATATCCGAATCATGCCGTTATAAAATAATGTAGCTTCAGTCAACGAGAGGCAAGCACCGGGAGCATGCTCCTAATGGTTTTACTGTGAGGGCGTAAAACACAACGTATCATCATTATTTTGAGGCAAGCAAAACGCTTTATACGTATACTGTTAGACAACCAGTTTTGGTCACCACTAATAGCGACAAGAAAAGACTTCATGTTTTGACTTTAATAAACCTGACCTCATTCCGTACTATTTATGGTAACACTCACCTTGGAAGGAGGTGCCCGGATGTGGACGATCTTGATGTCGTCCGGTGAGATCTTGCGGTTGGGCCCCATGGACGCTGCGATCTTCTCCCTGACGGCCAACACAGCGTCGATAGTCCAGTGCATCCCCAGGTGGGCAGGGTACCGCTTCAGGGCAATGTCCTGACACAGTCAGATACGCACAATGATGAGTGAATTCCATGATATTGATTTTATTTTTTGTGTTTCCTGATGAAGATTTTATAATAGAAGTGATAAAGTATTACAATAACGAAGTTTTTTCTCGGTGACTCCAACATATCAGCAATAGAAAAGTAATCCTACAATCACCGCCAGGATGTGCATGTAACGGTGTCGAATTTAATTAAAGATACATCTCATCTTGTGTAAATCATCGTGTACATGACCATTGATCCGTCCTGGCTTGAACACGGGGTAAGATCATCCTTCAACTTAGACATTTACCTAAATTCAACATCCTGGATAAACCGGCACGGTTGGCCTCGTGGTAAGGCGTCCGCCCCGTGATCGGGAGGTCGTGGGTTCGAACCCCGGCCGGGTCATACCTAAGACTTTAAAATTGGCAATCTAGTGGCTGCTCCGCCTGGCGTCTGGCATTATGGGGTTAGTGCTAGGACTGGTTGGTCCGGTGTCAGAATAATGTGACTGGGTGAGACATGAAGCCTGTGCTGCGACTTCTGTCTTGTGTGTGGCGCACGTTAAATGTCAAAGCAGCACCGCCCTGATATGGCCCTTCGTGGTCGGCTGGGCGTTAAGCAAACAAACAAACAAACAAACATCCTGGATTCTTCCCGTGCAAAGAGGGGATATTTGTTTGATTTAATTTTGCAGATTGACAAAGATGTCATGTACGAAATGAATTCAGCAACAACATCAATTAACTTATGCTGGATTGCTTCAGTTGTCAAGTCATGGTTACCTGGTCGTGAAGGATGAAGTCAAGCTATGGTTACCTGGTCATGAAGGTTAAAGCCAAGCCATGGTTACCTGGTCATGAAGGATAAAGTCAAGCCATGGTTACCTGGTCGTGAAGGATGAAGTCAAGCCATGGTTACCTCATGGTTACCTGGTCATGAAGGATAAAGTCAAGCCATGGTTACACTTACCTGGTCGTGAAGGATGAAGTCGCGGTTGGTGCTGTGGGCCAGGAGGAACCCTTCGGGGTCGTAGTCGTGGTAGAAAGCCCCGAACCCTGAGTTCATGTCTAGGATGTCGTGGTTGCCTTCCATGCCGTGGTCAGCCAGCAGCGCTGCTTCCAGACCGAACCTGAAACACAAACAGTAGATTTGTAGATCAGGATGTTTCTTCAATAGACGATGTTGGAACTAACTACTCTGCAGGGTGTATGTGTTGAGAAAGAGCTAATCACTCCGGTGCACACACACAAAAACATTTCTCGCTACTTTCGGTCTTTGTGCATTTCTTCTTTTTGTCACTTTGCCCCGTAAACTTTACTTCTATGATTTTTAACAAAGATTATTTTGCAGTGAATGTCGAACAGTATCTGCACACACAAAAATCCTAATAATAATGTCCTTATTCTACTCCTCAGGAGTCTGTAAACAATACTTCTCTATAGAATCCTGTACAAGGCAGCCCTGAATAGAGCCCGATGTCGACTTCATGAAAAATTGGCGAAAATTCAGTGCCAAAGCTTCGTGCAGCCGATTTCCTGAAGTGGACTTCGCCCAGTTGATATACGGCTTAATAATATTGCCCTTCTTATTCTACTCTTTTAGATTTTCTTTAGGAGTCTGTAGAGGCGGTCCTTAGTTGAACCCGAAGTCGACTTGGCGAAGTCTTTTTACCACAAACTCAGTGCTAAAGCTTCGTGCGGTTAGCTTCGCGGAGTCTTTTTACCGCAAACTCAGTGCTAAAGTTTCGTGCGGTTAGCTTCGCGAAGTATACTTCACATAGTTGACCTCGCCCTATTATGGACAGGCTTTAATAATAGTTTTCCAATAAAATCCTTACTTTTACAACAGAAACCAAATGGCACATGAACACCAACCTGGCGGCCTTGCCAGCATGGAGAGGCTTGGTGGTGGTGCCAGCATTGGCCATGGGGGCACCAGCAAACGAAGTTGCAATGGCCAGGGCATGTCGCACTGTGGTTGGGCTGCCTCCAAGCAAGCGGGCACACGCAGCGGCGCTACCCATCACCCCCACCACGGCTGGAGGATGGAATCTGCCCCCAAAAAAGGACAACTCTTGTGGTCAAAAGACAAAGGGAAATAAGCGACCAGGAGGTACTACAGTAATAAGTATGAGTAATGCGGAACTTAGCCACACAAAAAAAGTCTGTTTACGGTAACATAGGCCAAAAACATAGGGTCGGTAGGTCGGGAATTTTTTTTTTCTCCAAAAAAACATATTTTTAAGTTATTTTGCCAAAAAACACAGACTTTTTTTTTTCTTTTTTTTTCTCCCAAATCCCCAAAACAGACTATTTTTTTTTGGCCTTATGTTCACACCATGGACAACAAGAAGAGCAAACGCTCGATCGAGTCACTTTCGCAGTTCTGAATATTATATGAGGCATCAGATGGACAGGAAGAAATTGCTATTCACAACACAATGAGTCACGTTCACATAAAATTTGAGCCCGGTCACTTTTATAGTTTCCGAGAAAAGCCCAACGTTAAGTTGTGTGTTGCCGAACAGAAAAGGCTAGTTATCTCCCTTGTTTTTCTGATAACGTTCGTAAAAGGCTACAGATGTAAATACTTTGATGTAAAGAATAATCCTACAAAGTTTCAATCACATCCGATGAACTTTGTCAAAGATATAAAATGTCTAATTTTTCCTTTGACGCTGACCTGTGACCTTGAAAAAGGTCAAAGGTCAACGAAACCATCGTTAAAGTGTAGAGGTCATTGGAGGTCACGACTAAACAAAATATGAGCCCGATCGCTTTGATAGTTTCCGAGAAAAGTCCAACGTTAAGGTGGTGTCTACGGACGGCCGGCCGGACGGCCGGCCGGACAGACTAACACTGACCGATTACATAGAGTCACTTTTTCTCAAGTGACTCAAAAACCCCAGTGTAATGACTCTTTTTCTTTGTAACAAAATGTGGCCAGCTCACAAGTTGTTGTTGTTGTTGTTGTTGTTGTTGTTGTTGTTGTTGTTGTTGTTGTTGTTGTTGTTGTTGTTGCAGAATAAACAAGAGCTTTTACAGGACAGGAATTACAATCCCAAGAAAACAGTACTCTTCATACAGAGAGCAACAAACTACTTACAACAGTACTGTGCTATTACGGACAAAACAAATTGACGGATTTTAATTGTCATTCAATGATATTGAAAACAAACAAGCAATTAGACACTTTATTTGACTGTTACAACCTTCCCTAACCCTAACTCTAACCTATTATGAACATTAAACTGATGATACACTACGTAAAAGGAATATCGTGTTGTGTAATCGTGAATGTGTTTTGCTTATCATTTTAGAACGTGTTGTTAACCCGTGATTTGTAAAAATGTAAAACATTTTACAAATCACGTAAAGGCGCCCGATATTTAACTTATCATCTCCAAAGTGAAGGGATCCATCGAAGAAAAAAATGTCATTACTTTTTTGTCCCATCGCTTGGAAATTCGGGTCGCTTCCTCCCAGTGGAAAGCTAGCAGTAACAGAGTCGCACTACCCCAAAGTGAAGGGATCTATTAGTCCCGTTTCGCCGTTATCCCATTTCACCCCATCCCATTTTTGCGACATTTCACAGGCCAAGTGTCATTTTACCACCATGTCATGTACCATTAGCTCCACATCCCATTTTGGCGCAATCCTGTTTCGCCGTTAGCCCATTTTGCCCCATCCCATTTTTGCGACATGTCACAGGCCAAGTGTCATTTTACCACCATGTAATGTACCATTTGCTCCGCAACCCATTTTGGCGCAATCAAGTTTCGCCGTTATCCCATTTCGCCCTCATCCCATTTTTGCGACATGTCACAGGCCAAGTGTCATTTTACCACCGTGTCATACCACTAGCGCCACATTCCATTTTGTCGCCATGCCGTTTTGCCGTCTTCCTATTTCGCCGCCATCCCTATTTCGCCGCCATCCCTATTTCGCCGCCATCCCTATTTCGCGACATTTTGGATTGTGGCAAAATGGGATTTTGCGTAATCGGAATGTCTCCCTAGTTGAATAACGCAGTATAGTAGTATAGTGAGGCTTGACAAGAAGAATAAATCAACAAGTCGCGTAAGGCGAAAATACAATATTTAGTCAAGTAGCTGTCGAACTCACAGAATGAAACTGAACGCAATGCCATTTTACTCGTAGCATCGTCAGGCCACCGCTCATGGCAAAGGCAGTGAAATTGACAAGAAGAGCGGGGTAGTAGTTGCGCTAAGAAGGATAGCACGCTTTTCTGTACCTCTCTTCGTTTTAACTTTCTGAGCGTGTTTTTAATCCAAACATATCATATCTATATGTTTTTGGAATCAGGAACCGACAAGGAATAAGATGACAGTGTTTTTAAATTGATTTGGACAATTTAATTTTCATAATAATTTTTATATATTTAATTTTCAGAGCTTGTTTTTAATCCGAATATAACATATTTATATGTTTTTGGAATCAGCAAATGATGGAGAATAAGATAAACGTAAATTTTGATCGTTTTATAAATTGTTATTTTTTTTTTTACAATTTTTCGATTTTTAATGACCAAAGTCATTAATTAATTTTTAAGCCACCACGCTGAAATGCAATACCGAAGTCCGGGCTTCGTCGAAGATTACTTGACCAAAATTTCAACCAATTTGGTTGAAAAATGAGGGCGTGACAGTGCCGCCTCAACTTTCACGAAAAGCCGGATATGACGTCATCAAAGACATTTATCAAAAAAATGAAAAAAACGTTCGGGGATTTCATACCCAGGAACTCTCATGTCAAATTTCATAAAGATCGGTCCAGTAGTTTAGTCTGAATCGCTCTACACACACACACACACACACGCACACACGCACACACGCACACACGCACATACACCACGACCCTCGTTTCGATTCCCCCTCGATGTTAAAATATTTAGTCAAAACTTGACTAAATATAACAAGTCGCGTAAGGCGAAAATACAATATTTAGTCAAGTAGCTGTCGAACTCACAGAATGAAACTGAACGCAATGCCATTTTACTCGTAGCATCGTCAGGCCACCGCTCATGGCAAAGGCAGTGAAATTGACAAGAAGAGCGGGGTAGTAGTTGCGCTAAGAAGGATAGCACGCTTTTCTGTACCTCTCTTTGTTTTAACTTTCTGAGCGTGTTTTTAATGCAAACATATCATATCTATATGTTTTTGGAATGAGGAACCGACAAGGAATAAGATGAAAGTGTTTTTAAATTGATTTGGACAATTTAATTTTGATAATAATTTTTATATATTTAATTTTCAGAGCTTGTTTGTAATCCGAATATAACATATTTATATGTTTTTGGAATTAGCAAATGATGGAGAATAAGATAAACGTAAATTTGGATCGTTTTATAAATTTTTATTTTTTTTTACAATTTTCCGATTTTTAATGACCAAAGTCATTAATTAATTTTTAAGCCACCACGCTGAAATGCAATACCGAAGTCCGGGCTTCGTCGAAGATTACTTGACCAAAATTTCAACCAATTTGGTTGAAAAATGAGGGCGTGACAGTGCCGCCTCAACTTTCACGAAAAGCCGGATATGACGTCATCAAAGACATTTATCAAAAAAATGAAAAAAACGTTCGAGGATTTCATACCCAGGAACTCTCATGTCAAATTTCATAAAGATCGGTCCAGTAGTTTAGTCTGAATCGCTCTACACACACACACACACACACGCACACACGCACACACGCACACACGCACATACACCACGACCCTCGTTTCGATTCCCCCTCGATGTTAAAATATTTAGTCAAAACTTGACTAAATATAAAAATGGGATGGCGGCCAAATGGGATGGTGTCAAAATGGGATGTTGCGCTATTGTTATGACACGGTAGTAAAATGACGCTTGGCTTGTGAAATGTCGCGACAATGGGATGGGGGCAAAATGTAATGGCGGCGAAACGGCAAGGCGGCCAAATGGGATATGGTGTCAAAATGGGATGTCGCGCTATTGTTATGACATGTTAGTAAAATGACGCTTGGCTTGTAAAATGTCGCAAAAATGGGATGGGGCTAAAAATGGGACGGCGGCAAAATGGGATTGCACCAAAATGGGATGTGGATCTAAAACCACCCCCACCACTCAGCGTAGAGGCTCTAAACAACAAATATTAATAATGATAAAAGGCATGCATTACTTTGTGGAATGCGATATTTTTACATTTTTACATTTTTACAAATCGCGGTTTTAGGTTCGGTGTTCATGGGCGGTCTGCTTGTTATCAGGGTAATCTTGAACTTTAGCGTGTTAAATTCATAGCTCAGAATCCAGTGACATTCTTGACTTATTTTTGATACAAGTCCATGTAAGCAAGCCAAAGAACATTTGTCGTGAAATTAATTGACGGATTGAGCTTCAAACTTAAGCATAATTAATTAATTTGGTTGTTCAATCGACGAAAATGCACCGAAAATGGCGTACGTTGTCAACCACGGGACATCATTTACACGAAAGAGTTGTCTCCCTTGTCTGATCATACGGATAATTCCTTCTTTGACGCATTTAAACAAAATACATTCGTACAGTTCATCGGAGTTCATTCCGTAACTTCAAAGGGATCTAAAATGACTTGTTATGATTACAAGTGCAGGTTCTACAAATTTGGAGACTTAAATGCCTCTGGATTCTGAGCTATGAATTTAACACGCTAAAGTTCAAGATTACCTGTTATCGTTTTATATGCTGTTTTTGTCTGAAACGTGTGTTCAAAGAAAATGAGTAAAACACGCTTAAACCAAATGCAATATCACCTACCTGTCAGGAATTGACTTTGCACTGTCAGAGCATAGCAGCAGCAGCCCCTGAACCTGGATACCAACGTTGTAGGCCACCAGCAAATCGGTAAGCGTTGGACGATATTCTTTCGGCATGCTTTCCGCCAGGGCCATCACCGCCGGAAGTACAGGGCCGCTGGGATGTGTGGCCGGGTACCATGTATCATCAAAGTCCATGGAGTGCACGCTGATTCCGTTGATGTAGGCGGCGAGTGAAGGTGGTGCTGTCAGCCCTGGAACATGTATTATGAACGTCAGTAGTGTACACGTCATAGACCATTTATCCTGGACCGCCAACTAGCTCTCTCTCCGCTCTTTCTCTCTATTACGAGGTAGCGCCTCTCGCATTTAGGAACCTACGCTTACATGGTCTTTCAGAAATCAGGGGGACGTGATATCCGGTGTCGATTGTAAACATGGACGAAGTTGCCGAGGTAAGTTCTGAAAATGCTAAAATAAAATCAGCAAAAGTGCATATGGAACATGTTTTTCGATGAGTTTTGTTAAGTTTAGTTTGGAGTTTTGGAAAATCCAGTTCATTGTCACCTCCCATTGTCACAAATAACTGGAGCGTGCTTTCTTTTCACTGTCTTCGAATCGCTGGCCTTTCAAACCGGACGCGACGCGCCCCTGAAAGTCGAGAGTCGTAACCTCGAAGGGTCACGTGATGAGTTGGCGGTCCAGGCTATTTGGTCTATGACACGTGTAGGCGTTTTATTGACGACCTAATTGGAATGCAAAGTCACTGACTGCGGCATTGCTATTTTATTTAAGTTAAACGGTGTACATGTTACACGGTTTCTGTAACCGGATTTGGACTGACTTGAAAAAGAAGTATTGTTTACCAAAATGAGCTCGAATGTAAAATCGAAATACAATGAGAGGGGGAGAAAGAGAGAGAGAGTGGAGGAAAGGCCCGTTTTAACAGTGTTATTGTTCAGGCACACGGTACCTATAAACAATTTGGCAAATTCATTGTACACATTACAGAGCAGTATACAAGAACATGACATGTTATAAGCAAGTTTGCACCTAGGAGAGAGAGAGAGAGAGAGAGAGAGAGAGAGAGAGAGAGAGAGAGAGAGAGAGAGAGAGTGAGAGAGAGAAAGAGTGAGAGAGAGAGAGAGTGAGAGAGAGAGAAAGAGAGAGAGAGAGAGAGAAAGAGAGAGAGAGAGAGAGAGAGGGAGAGAGAGAGAGAGAGAAAGAGAAAGAGAGAGAGAGAGAGGGAGAGAGAGAGAGAGAGAGAAAGAGAGAGAGAGAGTGAGAGAGAGAGAGAAAGAGAGAGAGAGAAAAAGAGAGAGAGAGAGAGAGAGAGAGGGGGGGGGGGGCATACAGACATCCAAAGAAACAGATAGACAGGCAGGCAGGCAGGCAGACAGGCAGGCTGGCATGAATTCGGACAGACAGGGACTGACAGACAGAAAGGCAGACAGAAAGGCAGACAGAAAGGCAGACAGACAGACAGACAGACAGACAGACAGAATGACAGACAGACAGACAGATAAACAGGCCGACAGTTAAGCACATACCTCCAGCCCCCCAAATGCCAGCCTCTCCCTCCTTGGTGATAGTGTCAGCGCCATTGTTGTTGTTGTTGTTGTTGTTGTAGCTGTTGAGGGTACAGCGTGTCACCGTGGCTGTGATGTCTGTCTTGTAACCAAGGAAACCCACACCTGGGCATGGACACAAACGTGTGTATAGTCAGTACCACGTATTGCCATTTAGGCAAATTTGCCAAAGAAAAACATCCCAGCAACATCCCTAGACAGACTGCTAAATATTGTTGTCCAAAGGATTAGTAGAAAGCCAAAACAGACAGACTGCTTATGTCCAAATTTCAGAATTAAAAAAACAAACAAGGATGGTAGATTATTGGGACGTTTGATTTATGACAAAATGTAAATGTAACCTTTTAATTGTTAGTTTATGACAAAACGTAAATGTAATGCTTTAATTCTTTTGTCTTAAACGAAATGTTCCAATAACTAACCGTTCTGATGGGTGTTGTATTCAAAGTTCAAAGTCTTAAAGTAACTTAAAGGCACAGTAAGCCTCCCGTAAACCATCACAGAGCTCCCCGAGCGTCTACATATAGTACAAGCATACTTCCATTTGAACGCTCACCGAACGGGAACATCCTGGCTGCTTTCTGTCGAGCGTGAAAAATTTTCAAAGAATTTATTTTCGTGGACTTGGCCTCAACAGCAATGGCGCCTCGTTTTGGTGCTGGACGGCTGTTATGAATACCGGAATTCACGCCCGGACAGTAAGCCTCCCCTAAACCATCACAGATACTGTCAGGCTTTTACACACAGTACAAACACCCTTCCATTTGAACGCTCACCAAACGGGAACATCCTAGGTGCCCTACGTAAAGAGCGAGCAATTTTTAAAGAATTAATTTTGCAGATTGTCTCGAACACTTTTTGGACCTATCCTGAACTCAGGTCAAACATGAGTTACTTCCCTTCGGGTCTCATTCTATCAATGTAAACTGGCGATAGCCGTGAATCGATGATTATCAAAATGTTTTTGGACCGTGGTGCGTTTTTGCGCTAGACCTAACTTTTAAAATCTAAATAATAGATTGACAGCTTGTTACACAAACATTCTTTAATCATAAAAGAATTTTTTTTTCATCAAGACAAGATCAGTACAATTCGAAGTTGTGAAAGTTTGAAAAAAGAAAAGCCCGGAAGCAGGGTCACGCAAGGGTCGTAGCAGACGACGCCGGTTTATCAGTGCATTTCGCCGTTCCTCTCAACAGTCAAAAGCCATCGCTAGAGTTCTTGTGAACCACAGCCGTTTGTTTCGTGCATAAAAACGTGCTATTGTAAATAGTCGCATTCAAATAACTAACTGACGACTACATTGTGAAAAAGGGAAACTGGATCACACGGGTTCACGATGGCTCAGGGGTAAGATAAACCACGCAAAAATAAATTCTTTGAAAATTGTTCGCTCTTTACGGAGGGCACCTAGGATGTTCTCAATCGGTGAGTGTTTAAATGAAAGGGTGTTTGTACTGTGTGTAAAAGCCTGACCGTATCTGTGATGGTTTACGGGAGGCTTACTGTGCCTTTAAGCAAATGTGATTGGGGAATATGCAAAAATTGCAACATCTCTGATGTTGTGCATCATTCATTTTATAGAACCTACCAAGAGTGTCCAGTATCATGCGCTTGGAGCGAGCCACTGTGACGTCAGACAGATCAGACAGAGTGGTGTTGGAAGCCAGGTCCGATATCCACGTGG
>NC_090249.1:2130070-2140070 GCF_037325665.1 Littorina saxatilis | reverse complement strand
TGTTTTTCTTTCTTACTCTTTCCTTCTCTGTAACCTTTGCAATTTCCTCACAACCTGATGACTTTCTTACTTTTAACTCTTCTCAAGACGCTTACAAAAAATGAGAACCTACCTTTGGCACACGCTGCATGTTGAGTCAGTAGTAATTCGATGTCTTGAGGAAGAACAAAACGACAAGATCACAGAACAAATTTGGTTTCTTTTTTAGTTTTAGCTTCAAAGTCCGCTCCCGTCGGAACTGCTCTGTCTGAGAAGAAATATGGAATTGTCGAGGATGGTGGGGTTTGGAGACATTTTATCCTCTGGTGGCAAAATGTGGGCGTGAATCTTTGGACAATCGGTGACGCTGCTTGCTTTCCCGAAAATACCTTGTCCTGTCCTGGGCCCCAGTCACTGCGCATGCGTGCATGTTTAAGTCTCGGCCTTTGCCGGATCTCAAAACTGGTTGTGTTGTAAAATGCTACTGTGTGTGTGTGTGTGTGCGTGTGTGTGTGTGTGTGTGTCTCTGTGTCTGTGTCTGTGTCTGTGTGTCTGTGAGTGTGTGTATGTGAGTGCGTACGTCCGTGTGTGCGTGCAGGCTTGAATGGGTGCAAACACGGGTGCTTGTACGCGCGCGCGTGTGTGCAGTGTGTGTGTGTGTGTGTGTGTGTGTGTGCGTGTGTGTATGTGTGTGTGTGTGTGTGCGTATGTGTGTGTGTGTGTGTGTCTCTCTCTCTCTCTCTCTCTCTCTCTCTCTCTCTCTCTCTCTCTCTCTCTCTCTCTCTCTCTCTTTCTCAAACCCTGGGTTTTCTCACCTATTACGATGTCACATGTGCGTATCCTTGTGAAAGGGAATTTCCACGACCTCTGGTTTTCATCTGATTGCAATGATGTGTCCGTTGTGTGATATATGAATATATCTACATCCCGGAGAGTTTCCATGTGTGATATATATGGAAGTTAATACTGACCTACACCGTGCCGGGAAATGACTGAGTCATCTGATGTTGCTCTATGTCTGTGTAAGATATCTTATTGCAATTAGTGTGTGTAACATCAATTCAATTAGATCCGGTTGCGATCATTTCCTAGTTTTTCTGTTCTTTCTTTCCGTATTTGTTTGATTTGTTGGATGTATGTTGTTGTTATGATTAGTCTTTTCATTCTTTCATCTGTTATTTTTTGCTTAAATATTTTTGTTTGCTTGTGATAAGTTCTTTACTTTTTCATTTTTATTGTAACCGTTTGTGTTGTTTTATATTATGCTGCCTTGGATTTTGTGTGTGTAAAAATGTGTGTGTGTGTGTGTGTTTAAGAATGTGTGTGTGTGTGTGTGTGTGTGTGTCTGCGTGCGTGTGTGCGTACGTGTGTGAGTGCATGCGTTCGTACGTGCGTGCGTTCGTACGAGAGAGCATGCGTGCGTGCGTGCGTGAGTGCGAGCGTGCGAGCGTGCGAGCCGCATGCGTGTGTGTGTGTGTGTTTTGTTGTTGGTGTGTGTGTGTGTGCGTCTGAGATGCTTTACAGGGAAACTGAGTTCTGCCATGTACAAGAAAGTGATCTCGTGTTTAGTAACCCGAAAACTAAGATATTGTTTTGGAGGGTGTTGTAATGCTAGCCGGGTGCGCTCACCACATCGTTTGAGTGGCTCCTCAAAAGGGGCGTGGTGCAGGCGAAGGCTTTTCTTTCATTATATATGCACAACAGTTTCTTTCTCCCTTATTCGTGGATACATATTGTGTGTCTGTTCTGGCGTTCAATAGTTCTTTTGTCTTGTAAATGCTCAGGCGTTCGCATGAGAAGGAAGTTGGGTATTGGAGTGGGGACTTTAGAAAGGGGTGGGGGGGAGAAGAGGAGAGAAAAGAAAAGGGGTGGGGGGGGGAGCAAAGGGAGGGTTTATTCCTACACCATTGACACGTACCTTTGTTCGTTACGTCCAGATGACTTGTTCGTGGCCTTTACCTAAAACCACGTGCGAATCAATGTTCTTTACAAAGAAATGCTCTCACGAAATCCGGTAACTTTCCAAATTCAGGTAGATTGTCTAAAGACTTTAAAATGTTTCTGGGAGTTCCCCGATAAGTGCACACAGTATTACCTAATACATTCTGTTTTCTCGATAAGAATAACTTTTGTTTTAACGGAAAAAGTAAGCAGGAAACGCACTCGAAAACAAGCAGACTGTGTGTGTCACATGAATGCTTTTTAACAGACTGCGCAGGAAACAGCCCTGGAGCGAAGCCAATGCAGATGTACATGTATACAGTCACTGAGGAAGAAGGAGGGAGGAGAGGGAGGAGAGGGCGGAGAGGGAGGAGAGGGCGGAGAGGGAGGAGAGGGCGCAGAGGTAGCACAGCCACAACACAAAAAGAGCTGTAGTATTTGTTTAAGTAGTAGTAAGACTAGTGTCACTATGTGTGTCCTTGAAAAGTATAAAACAAAATATAAAGAACAACAACAACAACAACAACAACAACAACAACAACAAGTAGTAGTAAGACTAGTGTCACTATGTGTGTCCTTGAAAAGTATAAAACAAAATATAAAGAACAACAACAACAACAACAACAACAACAACAACAACAACAACAACAACAACAACAACAACAACAACAACAACAAACAAGGAAATGGTAAACGGCATGAAAGCAGTAACGTAAAAAGTATTTTTTTAAACACACACAAACAAGCGTCGCAAAAAAAGAAGAAAACGAAAGAATGATACAATGTAAAAAATAAAGAAAGACAGAAAGAAAAAAAGCTAAGGAAGGAAGGAAGTAAGAACGAACGAACGAAAGAAGATAAAACGTTAAAAAACGAAAGGAAGAAAGAACCCAAGAAAGCAACACAGAAAGAAAGAAAAGGACGAAAGAAAGGAAGGAAGGAAAAACGAACGAAGGAACAAAAAAAGAAAGAAAGAAAGAATGAAAGACAACTACATGTACAAATTAACTATCAATCACGAAGCACTACACTTAAGTCGTAGATATTATTTCATCGATAACTGCAATGCGCAGCTAGGGGCCCTGAACGGCAGCCCCAAGCTACTTTCACTTTCTTCATCCAAGCCAACGGACCCAATAACGGGGAAACTTGGTCCAGTTCAAAACTGACCAACGAAATGATGTGGCATTATGTATGACGCCTGTCGGCTGTCGGCTGATCCTGTCTTGTGATACGCCTGATAGTGTTTACGTGCTTTAAATATCGTCAGAACTTGTAAACATTCAGAATTCTTAAATCCATTAGTCAGAGAAATATGTAAACAAAAATGGAAAGAGCTAACCGAAAGTTATTATTCCAATTTATAGAATTCGTAACCTTCACGTGTTCTCATGTGACCACTTATAGCACTTAACATTGAGCTTTTTTTTTCTTACTTGGTAAATGCTCAGGCGTTCTTGTTGTGGAAGGTTGTGGGGGTATCAGAAACGGTTTCTAACACGTGCAAGCGAACTCTTATGAACGTACAATCGGAAGCGAGAACGCATACGCACACGCATACGCGCGCGCAAACACACACACACACACAAACACACATACACAAATACACACACGCACGCACACACACACACACACACACACACACACACACACACACACACACACACACACACACACCGCATCAGTCGTTATATTAGTCCTTTCAAACCCATCTCAAAAACAAACACAGATGACGCTTAATAAATTGTTTTTATTCAGTATTTTTTTTTCTTTTCAAATCTGACTCATAAACCTATCTCAAGTTAGTCTTTTTTTTCTTTCATATTGTTCTGGAAACAACACGTCAGTTTAAAGTAAACTTTATGAAAGAGGTTTCACCTACAGTGCTGCAAGGATATGCGTCGGGATTTTTTTTAATTACTGCGTAGAGCCTCAAAATAATTGGACGAAGTCGACTTCCCGAAGTGTACTCTACGAAGCTGACTGCACGAAGCTGACTGCACGAAGCTGACTGCACGAAGCTGACTGCACGAAGCTGACTGCACGAAGCTTTTGCACTGAATTGTCCGTAAAAATAACTTCGCCAAGTCAACTTCGGGCTCAAGTTAAGGACTGCCTTGATGCAACCGGTTTTGATTTAAAATGAGCATCGTTCAACTTGCACACAGTCAGTGGAAGACTTAACAATATGAGAAAAACAGCCTTAAAAATGAAGGAGTAATTGGGGTAAATTCACAGAGGTTATGGATGGAAAACCTGAGAAAACAAGGGGGTGGAGGGGAGGGGGGGGGGGGGGATCTTAACCTGTTCGAATTCGCTGCATGGAAATATTTGCATACAAAGCATTACCTGTGTGAACCTGAAGTGACAACTTACAGTGTGCCCTTCATGTACGAATAAGTGAATGCACCACTACAACGCACACATATTCTGTTTGTTGTTTTTCTTCTTCTTCTGTTGTTGTTGTTGTTGTTGTTGTTGTTGTTGTTGTTGTTGTTGTTGTTGTTGTTGTTGTTGTTGTTGTTGTTGTTGTTGTTGTTGTTGTTGTTGTTGTTGTTGTTGTTGTTGTTGCTGTTGTTGTTGTTGTTGTCGCTTATTGAAAAATGTGATGCCAAAGGGTTAAGTTGGGGTCCTTGAGGGGGGAGGGGGTCTTAAAAGGGGGTCTTAAAAGGGGGGTCTTAAAAGGGGGGTCTTAAAAGGGGGGTTCCACTGTACCAGACATCTTCAGCCTTGCCGCTTCCTGTGAAGGATGGAGATTTTTTTGTGGAGTTTAGACTGCTAACGTTTCAAAATTCAAAATCAACAAACAAGGATGATTTGTTATTGGAACGTTAATTTTGTCTCGCATGCATCTTGCAAGCGAGCTTCGTGGACAAATTTGAGATAAGTTAATTATATGTATCATGAGTGTTCGTCTGTCCGCCTACAAGACCACGGGGTCGACGTGCTGTAAATGTCACGTTTTGTTTTGACACAAATTCAATGTTCCCATAACCTACCATCCTTGGTTTTGTTATTCTTAATTCCTCACAAGATTCCCACTCTGGGCGTTTTAATAACCTACCATCCTTGGTTTTGTTATTCTTGATTCCTCACAAGATTCCCACTCTGGGCGTTCCAATAACCTACCATCCTTGGTTTTGTTATTCTTGATTCCTCACAAGATTCCCACTCTGGGCGTTCCAATAACCTACCATCCTTGGTTTTGTTATTCTTGATTCCTCACAAGATTCCCACTCTGGGCGTTTTAATAACCTACCATCCTTGGTTTTGTTATTCTTGATTCCTCACAAGATTCCCACTCTGGGCGTTTTAATAACCTACCATCCTTGGTTTTGTTATTCTTGATTCCTCACAAGATTCCCACTCTGGGCGTTCCAATAACCTACCATCCTTGGTTTTGTTATTCTTGATTCCTCACAAGATTCCCACTCTGGGCGTTTTAATAACCTACCATCCTTGGTTTTGTTATTCTTGATTCCTCACAAGATTCCCACTCTGGGCGTTCCAATAACCTACCATCCTTGGTTTTGTTATTCTTGATTCCTCACAAGATTCCCACTCTGGGCGTTCCAATAACCTACCATCCTTGGTTTTGTTATTCTTGATTCCTCACAAGATTCCCACTCTGGGCGTTTTAATAACCTACCATCCTTGGTTTTGTTATTCTTGATTCCTCACAAGATTCCCACTCTGGGCGTTTTAATAACCTACCATCCTTGGTTTTGTTATTCTTGATTCCTCACAAGATTCCCACTCTGGGCGTTCCAATAACCTACCATCCTTGGTTTTGTTATTCTTGATTCCTCACAAGATTCCCACTCTGGGCGTTTTAATAACCTACCATCCTTGGTTTTGTTATTCTTGATTCCTCACAAGATTCCCACTCTGGGCGTTCCAATAACCTACCATCCTTGGTTTTGTTATTCTTGATTCCTCACAAGATTCCCACTCTGGGCGTTTTAATAACCTACCATCCTTGGTTTTGTTATTCTTGATTCCTCACAAGATTCCCACTCTGGGCGTTCCAATAACCTACCATCCTTGGTTTTGTTATTCTTGATTCCTCACAAGATTCCCACTCTGGGCGTTTTAATAACCTACCATCCTTGGTTTTGTTATTCTTGATTCCTCACAAGATTCCCACTCTGGGCAGAACGCAGCCAGGCCGCTGACAGTTGGTATGTGACCAAGTGGAAGGAAGCTCTAATCCCATGTAAAAGGCTAAACAGGCGTGTGGTAGTTCACCTCATCGTTTACACGAGACGGACGAGATCTTTTAAATGTTCGTCTTTTTGTTTCGAGGTAGATTTTAATGACAGCCAACATTGTGCTGTCTATAATCAAAATGAACATTAATTATGGCTCATCTTGTCGTTCGAGGTGGATTTTGATGACAGCCAAAATTGTGCTGTCTATAATCAAAATGAGCATTTATGGCTCAAATAGTCTTCATCTCCACTTCTAAATGACCGCTCGGACATCGCCCCAGTGACCGGCGTTAACAAAGACTGTTTTTCTTTTGTTTTGTTTTTCAAACGACTTCTCCTTGGTTAGCTCAACAGGGCAGACCGCCTTTTCCGTAAACAAACATTAGTTCATGTAGCGAATAATAGTAAGCTTCGGTTAACTTTTTTCACCGCCCTTCCTGGTTGGGTTTCCGATTCAAACGGCCTTTTCAGAAAATCAAACTAGGTCAAACGCGTAGGTCACGTAAAGTGACATCACAGCACACAAAATAGCCACAGTTTCGTACATTTTCAGGGAAAGGAAAAGGAGTTGATGGTTTCACTGAGTCCAGAACTTAGAAAACACACAATGAAGAATGTCCTTTTTCTTTCTTTTTCAAATTTCTCCGCAGCGGTTTTTTTTTTGTCAACAACCCAAGGGACGCAATTCGGGTCAGCAGGACTCCGCGGCTCTCGAACGTTGAAATCACAAAAGACATCGGTCATCCAAATCACAAAAGATCGTCTGCGAGGCGAAAACAGTCAGTTCACTTCGACAAATTCTCTCCTTCGGATTTTCTGTTTCTTTTCTTTTTCCATCGCTAAAAGCCAGCGTTAAACGAGCGAACATTCATTCTAGGTGTTGACTTGCTTAAGGAGTTTGACCGGCTTAGGAGCGTGTGCGCGTTATATACTGCCCGGTAAGAGGAAGAAGGGGGCAGATTTGCATGCCTGAGAGATGGGAGTTAACCCCTTCTGTCTTGTCTGCGGCGTCCACGCTCGAAGTGGAAGGCTGTCGTTATAGAAATCTGTGCAACTTCCTCGTTGTTTCAAACGTTTATTCACGCAGTCACAGTCTTGCTGAGTTTAACTTCGATCAATTTTGCTCACAGCACGTTCTTCTGACACACAGCGCGATTTAACACACATGCACGTTTAGCAGTGAAAGGGTGAACAACTAAGACTGAACAATTAAAGATAAAAAGTTTGAACATGTCGGCTTAACAGTGTGCATACAATCTTTGTTTAAGCTTGCCGTGTAAACATAACGGCGGTTTCCCTGTCTTAGAAAACAAAAAGTGTTTGTTTGTTCGTTTGTTTGTGTGTTTGTTTTTTATTGTTTGTTTGTTTGTTTTTAGAGTCTGTCTGTCTGTCTGTCTGTCTCTATATGTATGTCCCTATCTATAGGAATACATACGCCCGCTTGTACGTATGTGAATGTGTGTGTGTGGTGTGTGTGTGTGTGTGTGTGTGTGTGTGTGTGTGTGTGTGTGTGTGTGTGCGTGTATGTGCATGTATGTGTGTGTGTGTGTGTGGTTGTGTGTGAGTGTACATGTTCGTGTGTGTATGTGTGCGTGCGTGTGTGTGTGTGTTTGTATGTATGTTTGTGTGTGCGTACGGTGTGCGTGTGTGTGTGTGTGTGTGTGTGTGCTTCCGTACGTGCGTGTGTATGTGTGCGTGTTTGCAGGCGCGTGTGAATGTTTGTGCGTGTGTGTGTGTGTGTGTGCGTGTGTGTGTCTCACTGTCTGTCTGTCTGTCTGTCTGGGTTTTTTTGTGTAAGGACGGTTCAGGAATTAATATAGAATGGCTGTAATGTAACC
Source organism: Littorina saxatilis (assembly GCF_037325665.1). Taxonomy (NCBI): domain Eukaryota; kingdom Metazoa; phylum Mollusca; class Gastropoda; order Littorinimorpha; family Littorinidae; genus Littorina; species Littorina saxatilis. The sequence goes on along the minus strand of NC_090249.1, from coordinate 2,132,101 downwards.
TACGTTTAAAAGGGGCAGTTTCGGAAATGTTAGATCAATCGTTGAGACCAATTGTGTGTTTCTTTGCTTGGCTTTTCGTTTCAAGCCCTAACGACCGCGTGCCGTTGTTTCCTTCCAAAAGCCCGGTAAGAAATAGAAACAAGTCGCTGTTAAAAAATATCAGAGAAAAAAATCGATTTAGAATTTGATATTTTATTGTGACAGAGCCCATTGTGTGGTAAAGTATTTGTTACGGTAAGACACACATTAGTTTGAGACAACTGATTAAAAATGAGGTTGTGCCAAAATGTATTGAAAAATGGTCTGACTCTCAAAATTGTGTGTTAAATAAGAAGGTTATTTTTCGACATGTTGTTAAAACAACATTACTGTACAGAATTTTGCCGACAGAACGATTTCTATTTTTGAGAAACATTGTGGATACATCATTGTGTAGATTTTGCGGTAGAGATGAAGAAGCCATCGGACAAATGTTTTGGGAGTGTGATAAAGTGCAGACCTTTTGGATAGAATTTATAAATTGATTACAGGTGAACTGCACCCATTTTGACAAGGTAAAGCGAAATTAATACATGCAGTCAATCTATCGAACACACACACACACAGACTGACACACACACACAGACACACACACACACACACACACACACACACACACACACACACACACACACACACACACACACACACGCATACACCACCAGCCTCGTCTCGATTCCCGGTACGTGTTAAAACATTCAGCCAAAACGTGACTAACTGTAAAAAGACGATGACGATCGCTTGTCTCATAGGATGACCCTTGTCTAATGTCCTCTTTCTCCCCATGATTTGTCCGCCTCTTCTTTTACTTCGCAGCTCCGGGTGAACTCATCGTCTACGGCATGAGTCAATGACATGATAATGCAATCATTTCCTTCGTCTTCGTTCATGGGCTGAAACTCCCACGTTCGCTTATGTTTTGGCACGAGTGGGTTTTTACGTGTAAGTACGTTTTTACCCCGCCACTCAGGCACCCATATGCCGCTTTCGGGGGAAGCATGCTTTGTATTTTCGTGTTTCTATAACACACCGAACTCTGACATAGATTGAGGGATCTTTTCCGTGCGCACTTGATCTTGTGCTTGCGTGTACACACGAAGGGGGATAAGGTACTAGCAGGTCTGCACATAAGTTGACATGAGAATTCGGAAAAAATCTCCACTCTTATCCCACCGCGGCAGCCCCGGCCGGGATTTGAACTCACGACCGTCCGATTAGGAGGCCAATGCCAACAGGCCACTCCGCCCGCCCAATTATGTTATATCTCCATATTATAATTATTAATGATAATAATAATGATAATAATAACTGGACATTTTTAAGTGCCTAACCTATGGCTCTAGGCCCTTTACAAAAGAACATATACATACAGAATAGAACAATTAAAAGTACAACCTACATAAAACAAATTAATCAAACAGACCCAAATCACCACATGTACTGTTCACACAATAATCATATATGCAATACACACTATATATTATATACAAACATACACAGCTAACACTCTCAACAATCATAACAACTTTATGGGAGAGGAGTATGTGCAGAAATGGAATGAAGAAGACATTAGGCCAGGTTGGTGTAATATTCTGTGAAAAAGAAAGTTTTCAACTGTTGTTTAAAAGAGCTGAGAGAGGTGCAGTGTCTGACAGAGAAGGGAAGAGAGTTCCAGAGTGGTGGTGCAGCACAACAGAAGCTTCTTGCTTTAATGTTTACATTTAGTCAAGTTTTGACTAAATGTTTTAACATAGAGGGGGAATCGAGACGAGGGTCATGGTGTGTGTGTGTGTGTGTGTGTGTGTGTGTGTGTGTGTGTGTGTGTGTGTGTGTGTGTGTGTGTGTGTGTGTGTGTGTGTGTGTGTGTGTGCTTGTGTGTGTGTGTGTGCGCGTGTGTGTGTGTAGAGCGATTCAGACCAAACTACTAGACCGATCTTTATGAAATTTGACATGAGAGTTCCTGGGAATGATATCCCCGGAAGTTTTTTTTTC
>NC_090249.1:2102570-2120070 GCF_037325665.1 Littorina saxatilis | reverse complement strand
CACTCACAGACAGGTAAGATTATCACACACTCACAGACAGGTAAGATTATCACACACTCACAGACAGGTAAGATTATCACACACTCACAGACAGGTAAGATTATCACACACTCACAGACAGGTAAGATTATCACACACTCACAGACAGGTAAGATTATCACACACTCACAGACAGGTAAGATTATCACACACTCACAGACAGGTAAGATTATCACACACTCACAGACAGGTAAGATTATCACACACTCACAGACAGGTAAGATTATCACACACTCACAGACAGGTAAGATTATCACACACTCACAGACAGGTAAGATTATCACACACTCACAGACAGGTAAGATTATCACACACTCACAGACAGGTAAGATTATCACACACTCACAGACAGGTAAGATTATCACACACTCACAGACAGGTAAGATTATCACACACTCACAGACAGGTAAGATTATCACACACTCACAGACAGGTAAGATTATCACACACTCACAGACAGGTAAGATTATCACACACTCACAGACAGGTAAGATTATCACACACTCACAGACAGGTAAGATTATCACACACTCACAGACAGGTAAGATTATCACACACTCACAGACAGGTAAGATTATCACACACTCACAGACAGGTAAGATTATCACACACTCACAGACAGGTAAGATTATCACACACTCACAGACAGGTAAGATTATCACACACTCACAGACAGGTAAGATTATCACACACTCACAGACAGGTAAGATTATCACACACTCACAGACAGGTAAGATTATCACACACTCACAGACAGGTAAGATTATCACACACTCACAGACAGGTAAGATTATCACACACTCACAGACAGGTAAGATTATCACACACTCACAGACAGATAAGATTATCACACACTCACAGACAGGTAAGAGTATCACACACTCACAGACAGATCATACTAGGTTTGCATCCTGTGGGACAAGAATCATCCTTTCGTATTACGAGGGCAAACTAACAGCCAGACAAGCAAATAGATTTTTTTCCAAACAATGTTTTACTTCCAATTACCTGTACATGCAATTTTCATATATTATATTTTGTTAAGCAAAATGATTGACAACAACTCAGACAGACTGACAAGGCAGACAGACAGACAGGCAAACAGACAGACAAACTAGGCGCCTGAGACTGAGCCAGAGAGGGGGCAGAAAGATAGACATACAGGCAGGTCTGCAAAATATACTAGTATAATACCAACAAAATTAAATTGCACTTATTTTCTGTGATAACAGAAATAACGGAGGGAGGGGAAGTTAAAGAGGGATTTTAATCGGATGCAAAAAGGATGCAAAAAGGATGCAATAGCGAAAAGATGGAGAGGGGAAAGAAGAACTGACATGATACAACTGTAAATATAGTACAGACCACACCACGTCACAAATATGCAATACCAAAACATAAAGTGTGAAAACACCGATTTTGTTCCTGTCAATCAGCTCCAGGGCAAGTTACTGAATTTATCGGGGTGAAGCATATCAAGAAAACTAACAAAAATCAAATCAATTTCACGCAAATTAAGCTAATGGACGCAGGCTCAAAAAGTGTAAAACAAAACTGTTTAATTATCGTGAAAACCCAAGACCGGTCCCCAAAAATGCCAGATTTGGGTCTCCCCACAAAAATCAGTTTCTGCGTAGAAAAACCGACCCGAAATAAATGAGATAGTCTTCATTCAGAGCCATAGCCTCATAGCTTCATAGCTTCGGGCTGAATTATTTTTGGCCTCATCTGAATGAACGCCCCTGGAACTAATTTGCAATTCCTTGAACTGCTGTCTTTGGTTTCCATGCACTAAATTCGGCTATCTAAGCTGCACTTTTCGTTTTGTTTCAACTTTTATTTTATTTTTATTTTTTGCTTTTCTCACATTATCCATGACCCGAAGCAGTTTGAACTATATAAGTTATTTTTGACGTTGGAATCGATCTAAGTGACACATCTTTGACACTAAATAATTGCTCTCCCACGCTACCTCAGTCTGTTCACTCTCTCGTTCCCTCTCTGGGTTTTTCATCTCTCTCTCTCTCTCTCTCTCTCTCTCTCTCTCTCTCTCTCTCTCTCTCTCTCTCTCTCGCTCTCTCTCTCTCTCTCTCTCTCTCTCTCTCTCGCTCTCTCTCTCTCTCTCTCTCTCTCCTTTTCTATCTCTCTCTCTCTTTCTCCTTCTCTCTCTCTCTCTCTCTCTCTCTCTCTCTCTCTCTCTCTCTCTCTCTCTGCCTCTCTCTCTTCCCTCTCTTTTCCCTCATCTCCCCCTACTTTTCTGTTTTCTAATCTTAAGTTTTTCCGTTTTTCCTTTTCTTTGGCAGGCTCACACAAGATGGGCATCCTGCAGCACGATAGTGCCGACAAGGATGGTAACCTGCTGACGTCAAACCAAGCCATTCCCCTTGACCTCTTTGACGTCACAAAGTCTACTCCTTGCCCCCTGAAGGTCAGTCTTAGGATCAGGGTTATATCATCATCGTTTTCGTCGTTGTTGTCAACCTTACACTTCTCTTCCCCCTTCCATATTCTCTAAACACGGGGCGGGGACGTAGCTCAGTTGGTAGCGCGCTGGCTTTGTAGCCAGTTGGTCACTATCAGCGTGGGTTCGATCCCCACGTTCGGCGAGAGATTTATTTCTCGGAGTCAACTTTGTGCAGACTCTCTTCGGTGTCCGAACACCCCCGTGTGCACACATGCGCACGAAAAAGATCCCACGTTCACAGCGAAAGTCTCAGGGCTTGGAAAACACGAAGACACGCATGCATCATCTCTCGTCTCTGATTATCATGATCGTATTTCGATACTTTGACGAGACAAACCCAATGCTGGTGTGTCGAAGAAGACAGCCACAGCGGGCTTGTTCGAATCAAAGTATCACACCATGTGAGGCATATCTTCAGCGTATTACCAATACCTGTCCCAATATAGACCAGTTGGTCTAAGAGGACGTTAAACCCTAATAGTCAGTCAGTCTCTAAACACCAGCAATATGGTCAAAACCACCTCGCGTCTTTGTCGTTGTCATAGCTCTTTCTCTCCTTCTTCATCTCGTTATCAACATCAGCAGCAGCTACTACAACAACAACAGCAACGACAACCTTCCTAGGATTAGCTTTATTATCGTTATTTTCGTCACGGTCATGAGTATCACTGTAAATGAGTTTAATTGCGAAATAGTTGTAGTTGTAGTTTTGTTGTTGTTGTTGTTGTTGTTATTGTTGTTGTTATTGTTGTTGTTGTTGTTGTTTGTTGTTGTTGTTGTTGTTGTTGTTGTTGTTGTTGTTGTTGTTGTTGTTGTTGTTTTGTTGTTGTTGTTGTTGTTGTTGTTGTTGTTGTTGTTGTTGTTGTTGTTGTTTGGTCTTTTTTTATGATTTCTACATTGAACGAGAGAGAACAATACAAATTCGTTTGTATGGCCATGTTGGGTTTGATGCGTGCATGCCTGGTTTTCTCCTGTAGATGGGTGTCGGCACAGGAGGTCTGCCCGCTGTCCTCAGCCAACATGCTCCGTCTTCATGGCAGCTCAAATTTTTTATCGAGGTTCTCTCCTCTAGATCCGCCGTGTTTCGCCTAGGGGCTTGCGCTGCCTAGTTGATAGGGTCACCTCGTAGAGGATGTGGTCATAGACCACGCACGGTCGGTCTTGGGATAGGGAAACGTTATGCTAGTCCGGAGGGATTACGCCACAATGGCCACCTCGCGAAGACCCAGGGTCCTAGACTAGGGAGGTCCAAGGGGGAGCACCGGGAGGGCTACCCCTCTACCCGCACCTCCAACACAATCCCTTCCCCTGGTAGCTTCATCCCCAAGGAGGAAACAGAGCTACCTGCAACACCCCAATACAAATGATATAGGAAGTTAAAGTGATATCTGCAACATGTATACTGAAAAATAAAGCAATAGCCGAGGAAAACACGAAGGACAGAGTACTGAAAAGAAACGCCCAGGCCAAGGATCGGGGAAAAAACGAGAGACAATAATAACGAAGCAACCATGAGTCCAGAAATGTGAAACCAGAAATAAATCCCAACACGTTGAAAATGTGACGACAATGGACGAAAGGGAAGAAGAAGAGAAAGATAGTAAATATGCAATAAATAGCTTCTCAAATTTCAAACCGTAAATAGCTCCTCAATTTTCATACAAAATGTTGATGAAACGAAGGGTGGAGTTACTCGCTGTGGACACGCCAGAGTTTATCACGAGCAGTGTCTCAGTGTAATGGTGATGGCACTAGGTCTTTAGTAGACACGTATCAGGCATAAAAAAAGTTAACAAAACAATAAATAAGTACAATTAAAAAGGATAGATAGTTTTCAGACCGGAAACTTCGGTATTAACCCAAGCCGACGGTATAAGTATGTATACATACTTATGATTATGTTTTGAACAGCACAATATACTGTCGAACCTGCCCTCGAGACCCCCTCTCCATAAAGACCACCTGCCTATCAAGACCACCCATTAGGACCACCCATTAGGACCCCAACGGTTGTTACGACTATATAAATCACCTGTCTAAAGAGACCAGCTGTCTAAAGAGACCACCTGTCTAAAGAGACCACCTGTCTAAAGAGACCCGCTGTCTAAAGAGACCACCTGTCTAAAGAGACCACTTTTGCTCAGTCCCTTGGGTGGTCTCTGTGGACAGGTTTGACTGTATCTGCCAAGGCTTGCACATAGTGTACGACCATCCTTCTACCTGAACACATACCAACCATCAACAGCTTGACTGCTGTCTGACCGGCACGGTTGGCCTAGTGGTAAGGCGTCCGCCCCGTGATCGGGAGGTCGTGGGTTCGAACCCCGGCCGGGTCATACCTAAGACTTTAAAATTGGCAATCTAGTGGCTGCTCCGCCTGGCGTCTGGCATTATGGGGTTAGTGCTAGGACTGGTTGGTCCGGTGTCAGAATAATGTGACTGGGTGAGACATGAAGCCTGTGCTGCGACTTCTGTCTTGTGTGTGGCGCACGTTATATGTCAAAGCAGCACCGCCCTGATATGGCCCTTCGTGGTCGGCTGGGCGTTAAGCAAACAAACAAACAAACAAACTGCTGTCTGTGCACAGATGGAGTTTGTTGCTGAGTTGAGAGTGTTGATTATTGCTGTGTGTCTAAGTGGGCAGATGTTTAACCTCAAGGAGAAGTCTGGACAGATATGTGTTGATGTTTGAAATCGTTTGTACTGGAGGGGAATTACCTTTCTGTTTCGTAACTGTTGAGCGAACCTATCCCTGGCGGATTATTTATTACCGAATGAGTAGCAACTACTTAATTCGACGTCGTCATGGATTTTTGGCGTAACTCATTTTAGACTGCTTTTCAGCAGAAGGCCAAAACTTACTATTTTTTATTATGAAATAGAGTTTAAATGTCTACCTGGTATGGATAGAAAGATAAAAAGAATGTTAAATCATGTATTGTGCATCGTATTTTAGAGAATATTTCTCACTGAGAAGGATTTACTCAGTCGAAAGCACAAAAACATTAAAATCGCCAAGAATCGAGTTACACCAAAATTCCAAAACGACGACGTTATGTTTTATTTTCAATCGGTATTTACTTCAATCTGTTTTTATTTTCAGGCGGGCCAGATGTCTCTGCACCACGGCCATATTGTTCACGGAAGCGAGACCAACCGGTCTTCGCGGAGACGCTGCGGTTACGTCATCCGTTACATAGCAACCACGGCTAAGCCAATCATCGACGCCGACCGGCCACGCACTTTTCCCGCCACAGTTCTCGTCTGCGGCAAAAACGACGAGAAGAATTTCGAAGACCACGCGCCTGAGTGGTTCACATGGAAACAGGAGTAGCGTTTCTCTTGGTGTTCAGTATAATAATGTGGGGGTATCTAAAACCTTTCATGGTTTATTGGGTGTCTGCAAAGTAGGCTCCGACATGATCTGTTGTTTATTCTCTCTTAGTCTTGCTTTGTTTAGGGGCAGGGTCATATTTTGTTATTAGAAAGAAGATCAAGAGAAACATTACTTAGTTATGTTATATATTGCAAGGATTTGTTTTCTTTAGCAAATTTGACCAAAATTGTCATGAACATTTCGACAGTTTTTAGACACAAAACAACATCCTTGTAAAAACAAACATTTTATTTGATTCATCACTTTGTATTTATTTCCTTCTTAATTTATGCATGTTGTTGATGCTGAATTACGCTCAATGGTAAATGCAAGGTATTGTGTAACGGCCATCTGCCTCATGAGAAATTTATAACTTAATTTGTTACAAGTTTCATGAAAGGCGTTTTGTGGGTTTGGATTTTAGTGTAAAAAATACGAATACGGTTTCTTATCGGTTTTAAAATCTCTACGTACGTGCAAACTGAATCTTTCAATTTGCTTGGACAAGGGAGATTATTTCGCTAATCTTATTTTTGCGCTCTTTGTTACTCAATGTAATTTATGTGCATTTACGCTCTTGTGTGCGATTCGTGACTTTGCTTTCTTGTGATAAAATGGACTGAGTTTTACTTTTCTTTTAACCAAATCACACCGGCGTCTCTACAAGCTTAACCGCTGTATATGTAACTAGATGAATACCCGCTTCGCCGGGTACCCGGCTTCGCCGGGAAGAAGTAGAGCCGAATACCCGGCTTCGCCGGGGACCCGGCTTTGCCGGGTACGAAGGAAGGGAGATAAACGCGCAAAACACTGGAGAAGATAGGGAAGAGTTACTGGGAATGGATGTACAAAAAAACGAAAATCGGTTCAGCGCTGCGCGCTGAGAGCACGTGTTGAAAATTTTCATCGACCAGATTGTGTTTTGAGTGTACCTGAATATGCCCACCAAATTTGAAGCAGATCCATGGAGAACTTTGGCCGTGCATCGCGAAGTGACCGACAGACGGACAGACAGACACAGACAAGCCGTATATAGATATGTAATGAATGTTAATTATGAGGAGAACAAATATGATCGAATAAATCAAAGGAATCTAAGTATGTCATTGCTTGCTCTGTGTGTGTGTGTGTGTGTGTGTGTGTGTGTGTGTGTGTGTGTGTGTGTGTGTGTGTGTGTGTGTGTGTGTGTGTGTGTGTGTGTGTGCGTGCGAGCGAGCGTGCGTACGAGTATGTGTGTGTGTATGTTTGTGTGTGTGCACGAGTGTGTGTGTGTATGCGTGCGTGCGTGCTCTCTTGCGTGCATGCGTGTGTGCGCGCCCGCGTATGTGTGTGTTGTGTGTGCGGTTTACAAAAGTTCGATCACTTACAAGAACTCCAATCAGATATGGACCCCAAAGCTTTTCCTTGAATTTAAAGGCACATTCCTGACAAACAATTATATATCTGAAATCGTTCCAGGACTTACACAGTTTGGCTTTGGTTTACAGTTATGGCACTACACACTAGGAACATCGTTAAATTGGCGGTTGAACGTGTAGTTATTCCAAGTTAAAAACGCATAGAAAACACCAAGAACATTCGCATTAAAGGCACAGTTCTTCTTGTGGAAACGATGTGGCTGACCATCTCATATCTAACCAGGCTTTTACCTAGGATAAAACCATCCCTTCGCTTGAACCCATACTAAAAATCAACATCCTGACAGCTTTCTGTGCAGAATGCCTTTTTTTCACGAATTAATTTCTGGAAAGCCTCAAGTGTCAAACTACGAAATTCAATCATGAATCCAAAAAATCCCCAAAAAATCCATTCTGCAAAGGAAGAACGAAGGATGTCGGTTTTGGGTATTTGTCAAAGGGAGGATGGTCTTATCACATGTAAAACATGGCCAGATCTTAAATATATGTAGCAGAACTACACTTGGCCAAACAATTATTGCGACAAATTCAAGTGAACGGCCTTAACTGCCATAGAAAGTTTGAATATAATGACACAGGAGTTAGTGCTTTCATTTAGGTGCGAAATAAGTCGCAAGAATTGTTTGGTCAAGTGTATTTTTGCGGGCAGGACTGCGTCAATAAATTTCCGAAAATATTCGATTCCGAGGGTTCTTGGCTTTGGTGGTCTTCCCCCCTTGTATAACACTACGTGCTCTGGTCAATCTGTTCGACTGAGCAAGACTTGCAAGCTCTCACGACTTTCACGTGCTGAAGAAGAAGTAGGTCATCTCGTGCGTGTGCGAATGGTTTTGTTCGCAGGACAACTCATTGTTGTGTTGCACGTTCTGTGGATATTTCCTCCGTGCAGAATGAACAACTCTGTTCTTGTGTCAACATATCGTTATTGCAAGACAGGTCAATGGGGTGGTAGTAGTTGCAACTCTGGTGGTGTTGACGTAGAGAGTCGTGTGAGATTTAGGAATATATAATAAACAAACAAAAAAACAAATGCATAGGAAACTTTATTATCTCAACAGAAAATGTTGTGTGTGGTGTGTGTATGACAACAAACATAAAACATGCCATAGAACAGCATGAAACATTGAGATACAGTAAAAGTATTAAATATAAATAATTCCTTAACCATGAATGCAAGCTCGTTGTGCAAATCATTATATCAACTCACAATTCATACGTACTTCTTTATTTATTTCTTGTATCTAGTACTTTTATAACCAAGCCTAGACGGCACACCATCTTGTTTCGTCAAACATTAAACGTTCGATTGAACAAACACTTCTTGTATTTGAGTCCACAAGAGACTTGTCAATCAATGCGTCTAGCATCAAGGATTTTCTTTGGAACCATTTTCGGCCAGCCACCAGCTGAGTCCGCAACTTTTTTTTCTCCCTAAATCATTCCACTAACAGTGTGTCCCTGGTACCATCGACAAGAGTGATTGGTGCCCGCGGCAGTCAGGCACAGTGATCTGCTTTGTTGTTGAACGCGCCCCCGGGCACCCATACACGCCGAGCGCTGAACGAGGGCAAAAAAAATCGATTGCGCTGGTTCCCAGTGATTCTAGAGAACACGCTCTCTCCACGCGAGATGAGTGCTGTTGGGAGAAGCAGCCAAGCAACAGTGCTGTGATCTGCTGGCAATTTTTCACTCCTGTCTTTTTGGAGGTGAGTTTTGTTTCTTTTCCCTTTTTCCTGTATGTCTTTCTTCCGTCTGTTCCTCTTCGACGAGTTCTCTCATGGTGTATCTCTGGATTCTTTCTGAAGAGCTAGAGCACAGAGAGAGGGAGAGAGAGAGAGAGAAGCAGGGCATATCTCGGACAGAAGGACACGTGATTTGTTTGTGTTCGCTGCATGGTCTGCTGTGGGGTTGGTTATACTGTAAGTGTTCGCTTGCGCTAACGTCGCCTTTATCGTGTTAAGCAGAATCGTTTGCTGCCTTCACAGTTAGGTTACATCACCGCTTAGTTCACTTCTAGAGTTGTGGTGTAACTCTACACAGCCACAACCAAACGAACGATCAACCTTAGTAGTTAAACTCACCATTTGAGGACCATTCGTGAACCATCGCATCTTTTTAAAGTCCTAATCTGAAGAACATATACACAAACCTTCGTATCAGTCTTCGCAGACAAAGCCAACATCTGTGGAACATACACAAACATTCTCTGTTCTCTACCAGCGCCAGTAAGGTCTCTGACTGAAAATCTTAAGGTGCGTAATGCTCTTGCTGAAACATTGAAGACCTCAACTGCATTGATCAACTTTGCGTTGAATCATCGATTGCAAATCTGAATGAATACAACAATGAGGGCTGCATTAGGCACGATAACACTGAAGACCTACATTTTGGATTGGTTAATATAAGCTCCGTGCTTGATTTTGGATCCTCCATGTTAAATATTGTATAAATGTCACAATACAAACATTGAATAAAGTTTTGCTTAAACTAAAAACTTACACCCGGAATCAAAATCACAAGGACAGATTTATCTAGCATTAACTTAACGTTGAATTACTGACTGAAATATTGTATTAAGTGACACGAGGGCGGAATCTAGCGCAAGGGGATCGATAGACTTTCGCCATTCTTAAAGACAATCTCAACGAAATACTGTCGCTGAAAGAGTGAACGCATAAACTATATTTGGTAACTTTGTGTTTAATTATTCATTGTCAACCTGGAGAAGATGACAGTGCGGAATCTGACACCAGGATGGATGGATGGATGGATGGATGGATGGTTTATTGGATATAGGCTAACGGCCCCTTTGCATAGGGGGGTGGGGATGGGGGAGAAGGGAGATGGAAGTACAAAACGTTTCGAACGGAACCGTATGATGTACACAATCACATGGCAGGGCCGGACCAAATGAGTTGTAAGGGGGGGGGGGTCCTCCTTTTTGGGGGGGGCGAATCAGCGAAGTGGTGAAGCCACAAGCGCGCGTCTGCAAAGCAGGCGCGCGAACTAGGGGGGTCCGGGGGCATGCTGCCCCCGAAAATTTTTGAAAAACGGTTAAAATCTGTGCAATCTGGTGCATTCTGGGCCTTGCTTTGAGGGTTAAGAGCAGCATTGTTTTGGTGCTAAAACTAGTAAAAAAAAAAGCTCACTCAAAGCAAGGTACATGCTTTTTCCAGGGGTGGGGTTCCGGAACCCCTGGAACCCCCCCCCCCCCCCCCCCCCCCTGGGTCCGGCCCTGCATGGAAATAAAGTTCTCACTACTGGTTGTCCTATACCGAGTTTCGCGTACTCAGATGTAAATGATTGTCCCTTCAACATCTGCTTTTTATATTTAGTCAAGTTTTGACTAAATATTTTAACATCGAGGGGGAATCGAAACGAGGGTCGTGGTGTATGTGCGTGCGTGTGTGCGTGCGTGCGCGTGTGTGTGTGTGTGTGTGTGTGTAGAGCGATTCAGACTAAACTACTGGACCGATCTTTATGAAATTTGACATGAGAGTTCCTGGGTATGAAATCCCCGAACGTTTTTTTCATTTTTTTGATAAATGTCTTTGATGACGTCATATCCGGCTTTTCGTGAAAGTTGAGGCGGCACTGTCACGCCCTCATTTTTCAACCAAATTGGTTCAAATTTTGGTCAAGTACTCTTCGACGAAGCCCGGGGTTCGGTATTGCATTTCAGCTTGGTGGCTTAAAAATTAATTAATGACTTTGGTCATTAAAAATCGGAAAATTGTAAAAAAAAAAAAAAAATTTATAAAACGATCCAAATTTACGTTTATCTTATTCTCCATCATTTGCTGATTCCAAAAACATATAAATATGTTATATTCGGATTAAAAACAAGCTCTGAAAATTAAATATATAAAAATTATTATCAAAATTAAATTGTCCAAATCAATTTAAAAACACTTTCATCTTATTCCTTGTCGGTTCCTGATTCCAAAAACATATAGATATGATATGTTTGGATTAAAAACACGCTCAGAAAGTTAAAACAAAGAGAGGTACAGAAAAGCGTGCTATCCTTCTTAGCGCAACTACTACCCCGCTCTTCTTGTCAATTTCACTGCCTTTGCCATGAGCGGTGGCCTGACGATGCTACGAGTAAAATGGCATTGCGTTCAGTTTCATTCTGTGAGTTCGACAGCTACTTGACTAAATATTGTATTTTCGCCTTACGCGACTTGTTTATATTTAGTCAAGTTTTGACTAAATATTTTAACATCGAGGGGGAATCGAAACGAGGGTCGTGGTGTATGTGCGTGTGTGTGTCTGTGTGTCTGTGTGTCTGTGTGTGTGTGTGTGTGTGTGTGTAGAGCGATTCAGACTAAACTACTGGACCGATCTTTATGAAATTTGACATGAGAGTTCCTGGGTATGAAATCCCCGAACGTTTTTTTCATTTTTTTGATAAATGTCTTTGATGACGTCATATCCGGCTTTTCGTGAAAGTTGAGGCGGCACTGTCACGCCCTCATTTTTCAACCAAATTGGTTGAAATTTTGGTCAAGTACTCTTCGACGAAGCCCGGGGTTCGGTATTGCATTTCAGCTTGGTGGCTTAAAAATTAATTAATGACTTTGGTCATTAAAAATCGGAAAATTGTAAAAAAAAAATAAAAATGTATAAAACGATCCAAATTTACATTTATCTTATTCTCCATCATTTGCTGATTCCAAAAACATATAAATATGTTATATTCGGATTAAAAACAAGCTCTGAAAATTAAATATATAAAAATTATTATCAAAATTTATTTTTCGAAATCAATTTAAAAACACTTTCATCTTATTCCTTGTCGGTTCCTGATTCCAAAAATATATAGATATGATATGTTTGGATTAAAAACACGCTCAGAAAGTTAAAACGAAGAGAGGTACAGAAAAGCGTGCTATGCAGCATAGCGTAACCGCTCTTCTTGTCAATTTCACTGCCTATGCCGTGAGCGGTGGACCACGAGTATACGGTCTTGCTGCGTTGCATTGCGTTCAGTTTCATTCTGTGAGTTCGACAGCTACTTGACTAAATATTGTATTTTCGCCTTACGCGACTTGTTTATGCGTTAATCATACACACAGTCGATCTGTCTCACAATGTCAACCAAGGTACAGTCTCACGACTGCCGCTAACGCAGTCAGGTCATCTGTTGTTTGTTTCCTGTCTTCGAAGAAGTCGTCGTTGCTCAGAGGGGTCCACCTACAAGCATCTCATCGTGTCTACCTCTAAGTCTGTCACCACTGACTTACGCATTTTAATGAACCAGACTGTGACTCGTCTTTCCCTGACATCGTACCGGAGCACCAAATCATCTGACTCACAGACAAGTACCTGGAGAAACGGTGAAGGCCTTCGCGAACCTCAAGAAAATACAATCCTTGAAACATTGAAAAAGACCCGTTTCAAGGAAATACTATCGCTGAAACATTAAACGCATAAACTGTATTTAGTAATTTTGTGTTTAGCTTATTGTGACCCTGAAAAAGAAGATACAAGGGGGAATCTGGCATCAGTATTAACAGTAAAGATATTCACAAACCTCAAGAAAACGCTATCCCTGAAACCTTGAAAAGGATCTAAACTGTATTTTAATAACTAAGTGTTAAATTATTGATCGCGAACCTGAAAATGAATACTCTAGGGCAAAATCTGGCACCAGTAAATCGCTAAAGACCTTCGCCATTCTGTAAGAAAGTCTTGATGAAATACTGTCGCTAAAACATTTAACGAATTAACTGTATTAAGTAAATTCGCGTTGAATTATTGATTGCGAAACTTGATGAACACATACGAAGGCGGAATCATTGATCGGGAAAACCGGCAAATACCGCCGCCAATCTTTGTCAGCATCTCAAGTAAATACTGTCGCTGAAAAATTGAAGACCTCAACTTCATTTAGTTTGTTTGTTTGTTTGTTTGTTTGCTTAACGCCCAGCCGACCACGAAGGGCCATATCAGGGCGGTGCTGCTTTGACATATAACGTGCGCCACACACAAGACAAAAGTCTTTCTTTCTTTCTTTCTTTATTTGGTGTTTAACGTCGTTTTCAACCGTTCAAGGTTATATCGCGACGGAGACAGAAGTCGCAGCACAGGCTTCATGTCTCACCCAGTCACATTATTCTGACACCGGACCAACCAGTCCTAGCACTAACCCCATAATGCCAGACGCCAGGCGGAGCAGCTACTAGATTGCCAATTTTAAAGTCTTAGGTATGACCCGGCCGGGCTTCGAACCCACGACCTCCCGATCACGGGGCGGACGCCTTACCACTAGACCAACCGTGCCGGTAACTTCATTTAGTACATTTGTGTGGAATTATTGATTGAAAAACTGGGAAAGAAGACTCCAGGACAGAATCTGGCACCATTAAATCGGTAAAGACATTGGCCATTCTGTATGCACGTCTTGATAAAATACTGTCGCTGGAACATTTAACCTATTAACTTAGTCGCTTCGCGTTAAGATTACGAACACGATGAACACACGAAGGCAGAATCTGACTTCGGCCAATACCCACGCTAATCAGCCTCAACATCTCAAGTAAATGCTGTCGCTGAAACACTGAAGACCTCAACTTTATTTAGTCATTTTGTCTTGAATTATTGATAGCGTACCTAGAATAGAGGAAACAAGGGCAGAATCTGGCACCAGAAAAAAACTATATATCTTCGCAAACCTCGAGAAAATGCCATTCACAAAACATTGGGGGGAGGGGGGGGGGAGGGAAGCACCATTTATTAACTTCATGTTGAATTATTGACCTTTAAATGAAATCACACGGGCAGAATGTGGCACCAGAAACCGTTAAAGACCTTCGCCGTGTACATTGAAAGTCTTGATAAAATACTGTCTCTTTAACATTTAACATTATAACTGTATTTGGTAACTTCGTGTGAATTATTGATTGCAAAACGTGATGAACACACATGAACGCGGAAACTGTAAGGACACCTCAAGAATATAATGTCGCTGAAACATTGAAGACCTCAACTTTATTTAGTAAAAATGTGTTGAATTATTGATTGTGAGACTGGAAAAGAAGACATCAGGGAGGATTCTGGCATCGGGGAAAACGGTAAAGACCTTCGCCACTTTGAATAAACATAGAAATATTGTCGCTGAAACATTTAACGCTTCTTCTGCATTTAGTAAGTTAGAGTTAAATTATTGATTGCAAAGCTAGACGAAGAGACGACAGACCTGGCACTAGGAAAACGGTAACAATCTTCGCCACACTGCCTGGACATCTCAAGGAAATTTCATTTGATTTCATTTACTATATTATCCCAAATTCGGGTGGCCTCCTCCCAGTGGAAGGCTAGCAGCAACACGAGTAGCGCTACCTGAGTGTGTGCGCGTGTAGGTGTAATCAGCCAACTGCACTAATGGCAGAATGACCGAGGTCTTTTACCTGCCACTGTGGTAACACGTGGGTGGGACATGATTCCGTTTCTGAGTATGCACATTAATTAAGTTGATCCATGTCCGTCCCTGCCTGGGTTCAGACGGGCGCAGTGGCGGAGTGGTAAGACGTCGGCCTCCTAATCGGGAAGTCGTGAGTTCGAATCCCGGTCGCTGCCGTCTGGTGGGTTAAGAGTGGAGATTGTTCCGATCTTCCAGGTCAACTTATGTGCAGACCTGCTAGTGACTTAACCCCCTTCGTGTGTACACGCAAGCACAAGACCAAGTGCGCACTGAAAAGATCCTGTAATCCATGTCGGAGTTCGGTGGGTTATGGAAACACGAAAATACCCAGCATGCCTACCCAACGAAAGCGGAGTGAAGCTGACTATGCTCTCAGAGTATAGGGTGGGGAACCCAAAATAATGGGCAAACGAGCTCACACGTCACCAGAATTTCTGGAACGCTGAAGAAGAAGAACCCATGGCCTTTGGACCACAAGGCCAGTGCTCTACCAACTGAGCTATACCCCCCCCCCCCCTCCCCCCTTTCCCTCCTCCATACTGTCTCGGAAACATCGAAGACATGAGCTGTACTTAGTATCTTCGTGTTAAATTATTTATCGCGAACCGTGATGAAGGGACACGGGGGCGGAATTTGGCCTGACAGAACACTGCTGAAGACCTGCGTCAGTGTCCGGCTGTATGTTGCCCGTACTGAATCTGGCGAGTGGCGTCATGACATTCATTAGGTAGTGATGTCGTTGTCTGTCCGCGGACGTCACTGCTTGTCGTCACGGTTATACCTACGGTGGTGAAACTAAAGGCAGGTGGGCGGTGTGCTGGTAAAAGACACTGCCACTGCCACTGCTGTAGTTACACCCCCGTACGTATATACGGTGTGTATAGGTTTCGCTCTGTCTGTCTGTCTGTCTGTCTGTCTGTCTGTCTGTCTGTCTGTCTGTCTGTCTGTCTGTCTGTCTGTCTGTCTCTTTCTTTAGGCTGAGATCTCTGGTACGGACGGGTCGATTGAGCTGAATTAAGTTTGGTGTGTAGCTTGGAATTGGGGTACTTCCAGTGCTTGCCAAATTCCTACCTGTAGTAACAGACAAGATATGAGCTTTATGTGTCTTGTCGTTCAGTGGTGGGCGGTGATGTGTTGTTGGCCGTAGAGCAATAGAGTTGAAGAGATCGATACGGCAATAGGTAATAGTTATGCTGGTTGTTGTCATGTTGAGGTAATTGAGCTGTCTGTTTTGATTTACAGAGACTGTTGTTTGTTTTGATTGTGGTAGTGTTTTGTTTTCCTTGAAGTAGGTCAATCATTCTGTTGTTTACTCCCTTTACAGTGAAAACTACCGTGATTGTGCTTGTTAGGACACCTTGACGCAGCGGTTTGATAAATTGCAAGGAATAACATTGACATTGGACTCTGTAGTAAGAAACCAGCCCACAGCATCCAGGTGGGAGTAATGTCTGTGGTATTATGGAAATTCGTTTTGAGAGAATTCCCTCTGGACCAACCAAAAGGCTCCCTTCCCTAAGGTGACATTTATGATAGGACTAGTGTTGTTAAGGTGTCATCTACTGGGTGATGTCCTCAAAACCTGCCATGAGAAGAAAATCTTGGGACCATCCAAATATGTCCCTTTATGGAAGGGGTCCCTTTTGACAGGGACGTTTTTGCCGAAGGGCTTACTTAATTAAGACCGAAGTTGACTTCACAAAGACAACGCGAAGTCTTTTTAGCAAACATTTAGTGCCCAAGCTTCGTAAAGTAGGCTTCGCGAAGTCGTCTTCGCCCAATTAACAAATCGACAAACAGTAACACAAACTCAATCACTCCGTCACACATACACACACACACACACACACACACACACACACACACACACACACACACACACACACACACACACACACAGAAAGAACATAGGTGAAACTGTGCAAGAAAGCGAGACACTAGATCTAGATCTATCTGTCTGCATGTAGCCTACTTACAGGGACACGACTGCCAACTAGTCTCGGCCCGCTCAAAATAATAATGACCGAGACTTTCAGTACTTCCTTCGCGTGACGTCTAACCCTCTTACGTCATAATGTGACGTCAATGTAATGTGACGTCTTCAAATGTTAGAGTTTCTACCACAGACATACACACGCACGCACGCACGCACATACGCACGCACGCACAGACAGACAAAGTTACGATCGCATAGGCTACACTTACGTGAGCCAAAAAAATCAGGCGATGGGGGTCTTTACATTAAGATATTTTTGATATTGTCGAAACCTGACACAAAAGAGGACGCATGTCAATAGCCCAACTGCAGACATCATGTTTATCTGAAGAACATGCTAATTTCGCGCTGTTTTAAAGCTCAGAGACTCATTATGTAGTTTTGGTATCTGCAGGTTGAAATGCCTGCAGCTTGACTATTCACACTCCCCTAACAACAGGGATCATCTTGTGGGAGTGTTCGCTATCGGGAAGTGTCCTGATAACCTGTTTCGAGAGGACACTCCTGGGAACGGCCACAAATGTCCCTTGATTGCAGGTGAAAGTTGACAGGGACGGTTTGGTTGATGTTCGTTTCCTGTTGCTGACCTCTTATTGGAGGTTCCTCGTATTACAGCGCCTGAAACGGGTCATAAAATGAAAATAAACTATTTGCAGGATTCCCAAGGGACTGTCTGTCTTAAAAAAAAAATTGTTTTTGTTTGCAAATGCGTGGGTCTTACTAACGGGACGAACATAAACACAGGTGCACACAACGTCAGATCCGCACGCACACACAC